>NC_044035.1:89617418-89918674 GCF_901765095.1 Microcaecilia unicolor
GATGGACTTGGGAAAATCCACTGCTTATTTCTAGGATAAGCAGCATAAAATCTGTTTTACTGTTCTGGGATCTTGCCAGGTACTTGTGATCTGGATAGGTCACTATTGGAAACAGGACACTGGGCTTGATGGACTTTCAGTCTGTCCCAGTATAGCAACGCTTATGTTCTTATGTTAATAATTGATTGTTACTGTCTACTTGACTAATTAGTTTGCACGCAGATCTAGGATCCATGCCCAAATTTGGGTGACCTATACAGAATCTGGTGGCTTATGTGTAAGTAGGAACAGACATAGATGGACAAAGCCATAGCAACAGATGCTACTGCTGGAGCAAAATCCATCTATAAAAAAAGAGGTAAATGAGCAGAAATAATATTGGTATAGTGACCTGCAAATATAAGTTGTTCATGTTTTTTCCTGAGGTTATTTAATGTATTACCTAATCTGTAGACATTTTTAGAAAATGTGCAAAACAAAACTGTTTGTAAAAAGAAAAGCACTTCTGAAGCTTTTTAAATGGTTCCACAGCCATTTTATTCCAGCACAAAATGAACATTGCTCACAAATTAAGCTTCAAATTTAGCAACATTTTATTAAGATTTGTTCTGAGGATCAAGGTTAAAAAATGGAATGTTTCTTTTAAAGCATCTTTTTTCCTTGCTGTTAAAGTAAGACGCTAAGGTACGTATTAAAGAAGGGTAGACAATCAACCTGAAATTTGAATCAGCTAAACTAGGACTACTATGTACAGTGCAGTATGCACATGCCAAATGCTGTTTATTCTGGCACCTCTGTGCTGATTGTGTCGCAGCTGCACGGGTGCTGGGATAATTAAACTGTTTACATGAACATTAGTACCATTAGGCTGTAAGTGAGCATCTGAATACTGTTCATAGCACCCTGGCACTGGTATGCTATTTGTACTAGCAATAGGTTAATATTTGTAAAATCATTTTAATCTTGCTGGTAAAGAGGACAGTGATCCCAGGGACTCATGGTCATGAACTTGAGTCTAAGGGGGATGTTTACTAAAGCTTAGCTCGAGTTATCTGCAACAGGGTCCATAGGAATAAAATGGGCCCTGCTGCAGATAACTCGAGCTAAGCTTTAGTAAACAGGTGGGGGGAGGGGAGTTAAGGCTGTTATTTAATGTCCTTGCCTTCTAACACACTGCCACTAATGTTGAGTTTGGGAAACTGCAGTTAAAATAAGCAGTGTACATAAATTGGAAACAGAAGTGTCTTTTTAAACAATGAAATAGGTCAAGGGCCCAAGGATCTAAGAAAAATTCTATGCAAAGCTAATGGATCCTATTTTCCAAAATATGTACAGTTGTACACACATTTTGGGGTATATATTGATCTGCTCCCAACCCCCCCCCCCCCCCCCCCCCCCATGAAATAAACACTTAGCAGGAGCCCTTTTGTATCTCCCACAAATTGGTACGTAAGTAATCAGCATTGTTGTACTGGGGCAGACCAAATGTCCATCAACCTAACACCCTATTTCCAACAGTGGCCCATGCAGGTCACAAATACCTGGTGATCCCAAGATTAAAGTACATAAGCAGTGGATTTTTCTAAGTCCATCTTAGTAATAATCTATGGGTTTGTAGGAACTTGTCCAAACCTTTTTAAAATCCTGCTATGCTAAATACTTTTACCACATTCTTTGGCAATGAATTTCAGAGCTTAATTACGTTAAGTGTAGAAATCATTTCTCCAGTTTGTTCTAAAGGTACTACTTAGCAGCTTCATTATGTGTCCCCCTACTCCTTGTACTTTTGTCACATCTACGTATTCTATTCTACTCATGATTTTATGGACACTTATTATATCTTCCCTTAGATTCAGGAGTAACTTAAAGAAACACTTCTTAATGGAAAGGGTGATGAATTCATGGAATAGTGGACATGAAGACTAGCTGAAAAAAAGCTTGGACAAGTACAAAGGATCCAGCAGCATAGCCAGGAACTTTTTATAGGGTGTGCATCTCCCCCCCATTCCACCCCCCTGCACTGCTGCTTCCCTGTCACCTCCCCCGCCCCCATACCCACCTTAAAATCATTTTGGCTTCTTCACCCAGCAGCGCCAGCGGCACTCAGAGTGCCACTGCTGCTGCCTGGTGAAGATGCTGAGAGGTTTTTAAAAGGGGGGGCTGGGTCTTACAGGGGGTGTGTACACCTCAGAGGGAGGAATGCTGGCTTCGACCTAACCCATGGTAAGCCTTTTCCTCAGCTGAGAGGTGCCCAGCTTTACCACCGGCTGCCTTTCAGGTGCTGTGGAGGACTTGCAGCTCATCTGCATATCCTGTCATGAGAATAAGAGCAAACGAAAACTAGTCCACCCAGATCTTCCCAGGGCCCTCGCTCCAGGTGAAAGTGTTTCAATGTAATTTTGGCTAGGATCAGGTGACCCTCAGGGGAGGAATGCTGGCTTCAGCCTAACCCATGAAAACTGGTCCACTCCGATCTTCCCAGGGCCCTCGCTCCAGGTGCCAGGGTTTCCAGGTGCTTTTTGGCTAGGATTAGGCGAACCCTCAGGGGGAGGAATGCTGGCTTCGGCCTAACCCCTGGTAAGCCTTTTCCTCAGCTGAGAGGTGCCCAGCTCTACACCCGGCTGCCTTTCAGGTGCTGTGTAAGACTTGCAGCTCATCTGCATATCCTTTACAGCCTTCTCCGGGGTGACTCCCAGGACCTCTCCGATCTACCCAGGGCCTCCGCTCTAGGTGCCCAACGCTCCCACCAGGTGCTGTGGAGGACTTGCAGCCCTTCTGCTCCAGCTTCCTCCAGCGCGCCTGATCCAGCTTATTCCAACCCGCCTGCTCAGCTTCCCCCTGTTGCTCCAGTCCTTCTGCTTCCGCAGTACCAACCCGCCTGATCCAGCTTGTTCCTGTCCACCTCATCCAGCCTCTCCCTACTTGTTCCTGCTTGTTCCAGCTACCTGCTCTGGCTTGTCCCAGTCCGTCGGCTCCAGCTTATCCCTGCCTGTCCCAGTCATCTGTTTCATTGACTCAAGTCGCTACCTAAAATCCTACTGCTCTATATCATGTTGAAATTCTACTATCTACTTGCTATTTAAATTTTGCAATATTATAGACTTTGAGGCTTTAACTGCACCTCACTGCAAATCATCATTCTATTTGCTTTATTAATTGCTGCTTTACAATCGCAATATTGCTAGTATTTAGGCTTAGCTGCATCTCACTGTAATCTACTTTAATTGTTGATTGAACTGCATTTAGCATTTAGGCTTAGCTGCATCTCACTGTAATCTACTTAATTATTGATTGAACTGCTTTAATGCTAATGTTTAAATCCTCAAGTTGTTACCTTGACTTCTGATGCATATTGAATACCTACTTTAACTGTTGACTGAATTCCTTACTCTATCTCAACTGCTGATTGAATTCTTCTAGACACTATCACTCCCTATGCCTTAGCTGTTGCCTGCTGTCCCAGTCCTAGCCTTCCTGCCTTCCTCCTCTACTCCTCTCACCTTAGCCACTTCACATCTATCCGCATCCACCTTAGCCCTATATATGGCCCCTATACACATTCTCTTCATCGCCCTGTCCCTTCCTAACCTCTTCCCCCCTCCCCTTCCACTGTCTACCTCAAGAACTCATTGCCCACCCTTGTCCCTGCCCGTCCTGCTCATTACTCCCCTACCCTACCTCCCCCCACCCCCACCACCTCCCCAGCTCTCCTGCCCCCTCATCATTCCTAGCTCTCAACCTTCTACACTTCCTCCCCACCATTAACCCATCCCCATTCCTCCTTAACACATCCCGTCTTCGTCATCTTCGTTGACCCTCCTCCCCACACTCCTCCGCACTCTCTTACTCCTTCTCCTACTTTCCGCAGGTGACATCAATCCCAATCCATGTCCCCCTCAACTCTCATCTCCATATCCATGTAACCGATCCCAGAATGCCTCCAATCTCATCTCTATTCCCCTTCTCCCCCCCCCCCCCCCCGCTTCCCTCCCCTTCTCGTGTGCCTTATGGGATGCCCACTCAGTATGCAACAAACTCTCCTTCACCCATGATTTATTCATCTCCCGTTCCCTTCAACTGCTCGCTTTAACTGAAACTTGGATAACCCCTAACGACACTGCCTTAATCGCAGCCCTATGCCATGGAGGATATCTTTTCTCCCACACTCCCCGCCCAGATGCATGCGGTGGAGGTGTTGGGTTTCTTCTCTCACCCTTCTGTAGTTTTCAACCCCTCCTCCTGCCACAGTCTCACTGCTTCTCATCCTTCGAAACTCATGCCATCCGGCTATTCTACCCGACACCACTCAGAGTTGCAGTCATCTACCGCCCCCCTGATAAGCCCCTCTCTTCTTTCCTTACTGACTTCGACGCTTGGCTCACCGTCTTTCTTGATCCCTCATCCCCATCCCTCATTCTTGGTCATTTTAATATTCACGTTGACAACCCATCCAACTCCTACGCTTCTAAATTCCTCACTCTGACATCCTCCTTTAACCTCCGACTATGCTCTACCACCCCTACTCACCATAATGGCCATTGTCTTGACCTCGTTCTCTTCTCTTCCTGCTCACCTTCCAACTTCTACACCTCAGTCCTTCCAATCTCAGATCATCACCTAATCACCCTCACACTTCATCACCCTCCCCCTCAACCTCGCCCGACTATAACCACTGCCTTCAGGAATCTCCAAGCCGTCGACCCCCCTACCCTATCCTCTCACATCTCCAATCTCTTCCCTTCCATCTCGTCTTCTGAATCCGTCGACATGGCTGTCTCTACCTACAATGAAATTCTCTCCACTGCTCTGGATACCCTAGCACCATCCGTCTCTCGCCCCACTAAGCGCATTAATCCTCAGCCCTGGTTAACCCCTTGCATCCGTTACCTTCGCTCCTGCACCCGATCTGCTGAACGACTCTGGAGGAAATATCGCACCTTGTCAGACTTCACCCATTACAAATTCATGGTATCCTCCTTCCAGTACTCCCTATTCCTTGCCAAACTGGAATATTACTCTCAATTAACCAATTCTCTTGGCTCCAACCCTCGTCACCTTTTCGCCACCCTCAACTCCCTACTTAAAGTGCCCTCCGCTCCCACCCCCCTCACTCTCTCCTCAAACACTAGCTGACTACTTCCGCGATAAAGTGCAGAAGATAAACCTTGAATTCACTTCCAAGCCTTCTCCTCCCTGTGATTTCTTAACCCACTCCCTCAACCAACCTAACCTGGCCTCCTTCTCCTCCTTCCCTGAGATCACCGAGGAGGAAACTGCTCGCCTTCTTTTTTCCTCTAAGTGCACCACCTGTTCCTCTGATCCCATTCCCACCAATCTGCTTAACAACATCTCTCCTACAGTTATCCCCTCAATCTGTCACATCCTCAACCTCTCTCTCTCCACTGCTACTGTCCCTGACACCTTCAAGCACGCTGTAGTCACACCACTTCTCAAAAAACCTTCACTTGACCCCGCCTGTCCCTCCAACTACCGCCCCATCTCTCTTCTACCCTTCCTTTCCAAATTACTCGAATGCGCTGTCCATAGCCGCTGCCTTGATTTCCTCTCCTCTCAGGCCGTCCTCGATCCGCTTCAATCCGGCTTTCGCCCACTACACTCGACAGAAACAGCACTCTTTAAAGTCTGCAATGACCTGTTCCTTGCCAAATCCAAAGGTCACTATTCCATCCTCATCCTCCTCGACCTATCTGCCGCCTTTGACACCGTCAATCATAATTTACTTCTTGACACACTGTCCTCATTCGGGTTCCAGGGCCCCGTCCTCTCCTGGTTCTCTTCGTATCTTTCCCAACGCACCTTCAGAGTATTTTCTAATGGCTCTTCTTCCACTCCCATCCCGCTCTCTGTTGGGGTTCCTCAAGGAACTGTCCTTGGACTGCTTCTTTTCTCGATCTACACCTCTTCCCTGGGCTCGCTGATCTCATCACATGGTTTCCAGTACCATCTCTATGCTGATGACACCCAGCTTTATCTCTCCACTCCCGACATCACAGTCGAAACTCAGGCCAAAGTTTCAGCCTGCCTCTCTGACATCGCTGCCTGGATATCCAACCGGCATATGAAACTGAACATGGCAAAGACTGAACTCCTTGTCTTTCCACTAAAACCCTCTTCTCCCCTTCCCTCACTTTCTGTCTCTGTTGACAATGCCCTCATCCTCCCCGTTTCTTCAGCCCGCAATCTCGGAGTCATCTTCGACTCCTCCCTCTCCTTCTCTACCCATATCCAGCAGACAGCTAAGACCTGTCGCTTCTTCCTCTATAATATTAGCAAACTTCGCCCATTCCTCTCTGAACAGACCACCCGAACCCTCGTCCACTCGCTCGTTACCTCTCGTCTTGACTATTGCAACCTTCTTCTCACTGGCCTCCCGCTTAGCCACCTATCCCCCCTTCAATCTGTCCAAAATTCTGCCGCACGGCTTATCTACCGCGTGAACCGATACTCTCATATCACCCCTCTCCTCAAGTCGCTTCACTGGCTCCCGATCCGCTACCGTATACAGTTCAAGCTTCTCCTATTGACCTTCAAGTGCACTCAATCTGCAGCCCCTCTTTACCTCTCTACCCTCCTCTCCCCGTATGTTCCCACCCGTAACCTCCGATCTCAGGACGAATCACTCTTATCTGTACCCTTCTCCACCACCGCTAACTCCAGACTCCACCCCTTCTGCCTCGCATCACCTTATGCCTGGAACAGACTTCCAGAGCCCATACGCCATGCGCCCTCCCTCCCCATTTTCAAGTCCTTACTCAAAGCCCATCTCTTCTCCCTTGCTTTTGGCGCCTAACCACCCTCCCCATTCATGTTACCTACACTGACTACATAGTTTGTAACCTTTAGATTGTAAGCTCTTTTGAGCAGGGACTGTCCTTCCCCATGTTAAACTTGTACAGTGCTGCGTAACCCTGGCAGCGCTATAGAAATACTAAGTAGTAGTAGTAGTAGTACCCTAAATACACCAATAAGATCTCAAAGGGAGAGGAAGGGATAGTAGATGGACTGGATGGGCCATGGGTCTTTATCTGCTTTAATTTTCTCCGAATTTTGTTTTTTCCTAGGCACCACTTTTTATCAGTAGATTTGTGTTTTTCTGAACAATTGAAATTACCCATTATTATTATGTTACCTAATTTGTTAGCTTCCCTAATGTATACTAACATTTCAATATCTGTCTGTCATTCTGGCCAGGCAGTTTTTAGTACTCCCCTGTAACTACATTTTCCCCTTTATAAAGAGAATTTCTATCCATAAGGATTCCAACATGAATTTTGTTTTCTGCAGAACTTTTATTCTATTTGATTCAAGACCTTCTTTAGCTTATAGCACTACCCCACCAACAATTTGATCCATCATATCACTGCCAACAGCCTGGTTCCACCTTAGTTAAGGTGGAGCCCATCTTTCCAGAAAATCACCCCTCCCTTGGAATATTGCCTGATTTCTAATAAATCCCCTCCAGAGACCACCTCCTAATTTATGTCCCCTAGTACAAGCACCTCTCCAAATTAAAGCCCTCTTGCAAAGCTCATGGACCCTCCAATTCTAGCTGTCCCCACTCAAAAGTGCCCCCATTGGAATATCACCTACATACAAGGTCCTCCTACCTTCCAAAGCCCCCCCCCCCCAACAGGGCCTACCTTTCAATATCCCTCGTCTGTAGTGGGGTCAGACAAGAGCAATAGTCATAGTCTCATGGTACTTGCACTAGGGATTATATTTCTATATAAAGGCCTCTTTGCCTTTTAATGGAAAACATGACCAGTGATGAGGGATATTGAATACTAAGCCTGGAGGGAGCCTTCAGGAGGGTGTTCAAAGGTAGACCAGGGGGATCCTTCAGGAGGATGGGGACCCTTGTGGATGGGGGTCATGAATTTGGAAAAGGGTCTTCTGGGGGAACACATCTGGGTGGGGGGGGGGGAACTAGTGGGCAGCTAGAATTGGGGTCCCCAAGTTTTGGATGGAGCATCATGTTGGGTAGACTTGTATAGGGGCATGGATTAAGAGTGAGTTTCTGGAGGAACTTTGCCCTTCTTAGGGGACTCAGAGGCTGGACCTTGCATTTATTTGGCCCCTCTCCTTTATGTTTATTTGTATTAACATTTTCTATACTGCAAATATATTAAACATATTAACATAGCAGATGATAACAGATAAAGACCTGTACAGCCTGCCCAACAAGATAAACTTATAGCATAAGGTATAATGTGATACTATATATGTATACTTGATCTTGATTTGCCCTTGCCAATTTCAGGCCACAGACCATAGATGTCTGCCTGGCACTGGTCTTGTTGTCTAAATTTAAGATGTCATCAAAGCCCCGCTCTAGCCCATCCAAATCTATCCAGCCTTTTTCAGAGCATAGACCGTAGAAGTCTGTCCAGCACTGACCTTGTTCTCCAGCTATTGAAGCTGAATTTGTCAAGGCATGATCAGGGCATAGATCATAGAAGTGTGCTGAGAACTGGCTTTGCTTCCCGATTACTGGTGTTACCATCTAATTACTGCTAAACTTGTTTGGTTCGATGACTTCTATGCAGGATTCCTTTGTGTTTATCCTACACATTTTTGAATTCCGTTAGCATTTTCAATTCCACCACCTCCCACAGGAACTTATTCCAAGTTATCTATCACCATCTCTGTGAAAAAGTACTTCCTGACAATATTCCTGAGTTGGCCTCCATGCAACCTCAATTCATGTCCTCTTGTTCTACCACCTTCCCATATCTGGAAAAGGTTTGTTGTAGATTAAAACCTTTCAAATATTTGAATATCTGTATTATATCACCCCTGTACCTCCTTTCCTCCAGGGATTACATGTTCTGGTCCTCAAGTCTGTCCTCATATGTCTTGTGATGCAAACCACATACCTTTTTTGTAGCTTTTCTCTGAACTGCAAGTCTTTTAAAATCCTTAGCAAGATATGACCTCCAAAACTGAACATAATATTCCAAGTGGGGCCTCACCAATGACTTGTGGTGCATCAGCACCTCCTTTCTTCTGCTGGTTATACCCCTCTCTATGCAGCCTAACATTCTTTTGGCTCAATCACCACCTTGTCACATTGTTTCCTCACCTTGAGATCCTCAGGCACTATCGCCCCAAGGATCCTCTCCAGGTGATTAAACAATGCAACATATTTCCTAAAAAAACAATAAACAACAGAACACATTAGGGGATAAAATAAACATAATATATATTACAGACTCCACAGACCACACCCAACAGGTGGAGCTAAAGATAAGCACAGCTAAAAAAATTTTTTAGTGTAAACCACTCAGCTATACAGATAGTAGCAGAACATCACTATTATCTATATAGATGAGCAGGATGCCCTTGGTCCACCCCAGCACTAAGGAGGTAAGCTTATATGGAATCACCTAAAGTTATGCAGCAAGAATGTATATAAATGCCAGTATTTGGATCATTTATGTGTACATGTGAACACATACATGTATTAAATGACAAAAACCTTGCTATTCACCATTCTGTAAATATGTGCATTTCACTGATTGTACTTGGCCGGTGGAGTTACATGGGTGGAATCTATGCACAGCAAGTGCAAGGCGCATACTTACAAACATACAGCTAGATTAGTAAATGGCACTCAAAAATCGGCACCCCCCAAAAAATTGGTGCTCAACGTTATTCTACAATGGGCACTCAAAAATGAGCGCCCATTATAGGATGGCACTGAGTGACGATTTTGTCGCCAAAACTTAAACCTGCTGAAACAAAGTATAATTCCTGGTGCCCAATTTGGGTGCACATTCCTGATATTCTATAACACTGTGGGCAAATTTTAGGAATGCCCCTGATCTGCCCATGTAGTTCCCATGACCACGCCCCCTTTTGAGATGCGTGCCATGGAATTTGGGTGCCTCTTGTTATAGAATAGCGTATAATCAAGATGTTCATGTTCACTCAAATCCAAATTGGTGCCAATTAGTGCCAATTAGCACCCAATTATTGGCACTAATTGTCTTGTGAGTCAATTGGGTCCACATCTTGGATTAGTGTCCAAATATCAGTACCCAATTTTGGATGCCATATATTGAAATCCAGAAGATGGGGGGAAATTCTACAGATGGTGGCCAAAAATGGGTGCCGGAAAAGATTGATGCTATATGCTATTCTATGAAGGGCGCACATCCTTTATAGGATAGCACTCAGTGCCAATTCTCTGGGTGCTAGACTTATACCTGCTGAAAGCTGGTGTAAGTTCTGTCACCCAATTTGGGCACACTGACCCATTATTCTATAATACTGTGCACAACGTTTTGGAACGCCCCTGACCTGCCTATACCCCTTCCATGGCCATGCCCTCTTTTTGGTTGCATTGTATGAGATTTAGGTGCCCATCTTTATAGAATAGCATATACACAGATGCATTCACAAATCCTAAGCGGTGCCAATTAACGTCAATAATTGGTCATTAGCATCCAATTATTGATGGCTAACAGCTCATTTCTCAATCAAGTTGCAGGCGCATCTTGGGAGAATGCCCAAAGTTGGATGTTCTGTCCTCTGACAGCCTTTCCCTGATTGTAATGTGGCTCTGGGGTGGGTATGACACTTTTTCATTCTCACTGCAGAGTCACATAAGTGTTGCATTGTGGGGGGTATAGTTATCAGGCAACGTGACTTCACTAGCCTGTCTGCACAGAACTGTTATATGATTGGTTATGCTGTTGCTAGTTGGCAGGGTCTGTTCCCATTGGTGTTTTCCCCTGCTCTTTGGGTCAGAGTGTGCCCTTTTTCTGTTCCCTTTAGTCTGAGGTAGGCTCCATTTGTTAGACAGTACAGAACCCTTTCCTGCGTTACCCTCTGTTAGAGTACTTAGTTTTTATCTTGAATATATCTTACTAAAAAATATATTGTGCTCCATTCAACCAGCTCTGAGCTAATGGTGTTTTCAGAATCATGGAGACTCTTTGCCATTGGGGCAGAACCTCTGATCTACAGTTGACTGTGAGTAAGTGTTGTGTTATTCAAATAAAGGACTTTCAGAGAGATAGAGTCTTCAGGTGTGAACTGGTGTTATACGTCAGGATATAAGACTTAGAAGCTACAAGTCTTAGAGGCCTGAACATTGGGCACCATATATTTTTTATTTTTGTTACATTTGTACCCTGTCCTTTCCCACTCATGGCAGGCTCAATGCGGCAGGCAATGGAGGGTTAAGTGATTTGCCCAGAATCACAAGGAGCTGCCTGTGATGGGAATCGAACTCAGTTCCTCAGGACCAAAGTCCACCACCCTAACCACTAGGCCACTCCTCCACTCTGATATAGAATCTGAGGGATAATCATTAGAATATTATAAAGTATACATGTTTTTCCCAATCTAGGTGTGACCATCTATACCAGATCTATGGTTAGCATAACTGCTCATGCCTTAGCACACTCGCATATATATACCTACTTACAGTATATTAGTATTCTATAACAGAAAATAAGTGTCTACTTTCCTTTATAAAATAGGGTCAAAATAGGTGCCCTCTAGATGGAAAGTGCTGGGGTGGTCAGTGGCAATTTTCAGCAGACCTAGCCATACAGAACTGCTGAAAATTCATGGGGAAGTGGTTTATACAATTGGCTGCTGCCACTAAAGATATACCTCCTGATATTCAAAAGAATTTAACTGGCCAGGATTGGCAGCTGGCTAGTTAAATGCCTCATAACCGGCTATCCGCAAATTTTCAGCAGGACATGGCTGGCCATGACCCACTGAAAATTTGCAGTTAGCAGCTAGCTGGTTATATTGCCTATTTTCAGTGCAAGTTTGGTGGCCATATTTGGCCATGTGAATACCAGGCCTGTCTTTGGCCAGTTCAAACTTAACCAGCCAGCACTGAATATTGGCTTGGCTAGTTAAGTTTGACCTGGCCAAAAATAAACCAGATATTCAATGCCGATCACTGGAAATGGCCCAGCATTGAATATCTAGGTTTGGTGCTTACCGTGGGAGTTATCTGGGCTAACTCCCACAGTCTGAATATCAGGCCTATGAATTCCTTTGAATTTCTGGCCCATTATGATCATAGTTGCCAATTGGCCTCAGTACCAGGGATGTCTTAATGGATGAGAATGCCCATGCTTAAGGATGCCAAAAGCTTGCCTTATTGGCTCCATCCTTTGTAGCATCAGGAGCTTTGCCTTTCGCTCCCACTGCTCTGCATGTCTTTATCCAGTTCTGTCAGTACATATGAACCCCTTATACATATAAACCCCTTATAGGGACTCATTTATCACTGTTTAGAGCTTCTGTGCAGGAAAATGTAGTGTTCTGGTGATGAATTTCTTATACCAGTGCAACACAGAGCAATATAACGCTAGTGCTGACATATTTAGCATTGACTAATTAGCACTAATGAATTTTCATCTTTTACTGACTTTTAGACAACAAAGAAACTTAGATGCTTGATCTGTTATTTCGTGTCTGTGATAAAATGATTACAGCAACTAAAATTTGATGGAAAATAGTGTTTTATAGGATTGTAAAATGCATAACTCATTTAATATCAGTTTTAATATGACTGTTTTCCTTCCATGCAGCTGCCAAATTACCTCATCTATCATTTTCTGTCCAATGAATTCTACATTAGAGATTTAGATAAGTTCTACATCGTTTATGTTAATATACTATTTGCTTTATGTTATATATTTCTTTACTTCTGATTGTGTTTCTGTCTCTTCATTTAATATCACAGCTTTTAGTAATAGCTCTAATGTATTTTTTGCAGATCACTATATCAGTTGCATTTTATTAAACAGAAATTTGCTTATAATTTTTAAAGGGGGGCATATTTTGAACAGATGAAACAAACCATTTCTTATAGGAATTAAATAAATCAGTTTTGTAAAAAAAAAAAAAAAGATAAAATAAAATTTTATGGAAAGTAAATCAGCAAGGAATATGCACTCTCACTAAAATGTTGATTATGACCAAGAAAAGTAGTAGCGTAGTATTATATACATTTTTTCATAGCAAAACATACGTATTGTTGGTGTAATATAAATATAGACTAGAACTCTATAGCATTTTCACTTTTTTATAGTTGTTTCTACAATTTATAGTTTTGCCATAAACAAAGCCATTTACAAAAGGGCCCTTTTACTAAGCTATGATAGGCACTAATATTTACCTAATGTAGCATTAATGGCCTAATGCTGGATGTGTTAAAGTATCCTGCATCAGTTTTGCTGTCTGAATGTGCCAACTGTGCTGTATTTATTTAACTATATTTTGGAAGGGGACTAGGTGGAGAGTGGGTGTGGAAGTGGTAACCAGTTAGCATGAGCACATTAGTGCATCCTAAATGGCTACCGTAAGATTAATGGCGATAACTGCTCCCATGGTAATTTTTTAAATGGCAATGTGCAAACGGTAACATTAGTGCTATTAGTAACATAGCCTTTTTTCAATTTGTTTTACTAATGACAATTTTATAGATATGCAAGAAATGGGTTTAATATGTGGGAAATTCCCACGTTACGTCACGCTAAGCCCATCTGCTAGCTCAGCTTAACAAGAGGGCCCCAAAGTTTCTACCACTAAAAGGACACTACAATCAGTGCCAGGATTAGGTATTTGGTGCCCTGAGTTATACTATATGAAATTTTGAGGCATATTTTCAAAGCACTTAGCCTTCCAAAGTTCCATAGAAACCTATGGAACTTTGGAAGGCTAAGTGCTTTGAAAATATGCCTCATAGTGGCTCTATTCATCACTCCATCTTAGAAATCAAAGAGTTCTGTTGTAAAAATATTATGTCCATAGTAGTGCCCTTATTATTGTACCCTAAGTCAGGCCCAGGCTTCTGTTAAGAAGAAATTTTTGGCAAACATTACATAGACTTACATAAGAACATAGAATAGCCATACTGGGTCAGAGCAATGGTCCATCTAGCCCAGTATCCTGTTTCCAACAGTGGCAAAGCCAGGTCACAAGTACTTGGCAAAAACCCCAATCATGGCAACATCCCATGCTACAAATCCCAGGGCAAGCAGTTGCTTCCCCATTTCTGTCTCAGTAACAGACTATGGATGTCTCCTCCAGGAACTTGTCCAAACCTCTTTTAAACCTAGATATGCTGTAATATCAACTAAGCATATTCTATATGCTTCGCTTAAATCTAGGCTCTGATTATAGAATATGCTTAGTCAGCACTGTTTTCTGCGCTATTTAGGCACCATATCTAGAATCTCCTCCTCAGTGGGCACCTAAATTGTGGCACCCAGTTATGGAATTGCTCCTATATATGTTCTCAGCCTGTGTATATACTGACTGTGCCATCTTTGAATGTAGCTAGGTTGTTTGCAACTCACTCCATGACTTTATCAGTAGCATGCCTGGAGCTATACAATTTGCTGCTAGTAGAAATTAGAGGTGAGAAGGATTTCAGGACATTTCTCAAGAAGTTCAAGGACATCTTTCAATTTATTTTACTTTTAGTAATTTGGCTATAATTTGAAGTGTTTTTTTTGTGTGTATTTTGCTATTATGAATATATTTTGTAATGAGTTTTACAGTATATGATTTTTAAAATAAGAAATATGCTAACAATATGCTAGCATTAAAATCAAAAGATATAAACGTGGGGGTAAATTAGCATCAGTCAGTATGATTTCAACCAATAAACTAAAGCCAAAGCAAATGTTGATAGAAAAGGGTATCAGAAAGAACCATATTCCCCATCTAGTCTGGACCTCTATGCATAATTTCAATCATTTTCCCTCCATAACAAATATCTGTGCTCATGCCACAATCAAATGAAACTCCTGCCCTCAGCAAAACCACTTTCCTTGTCTAAAATGAAACACAAAGCTTAATATTCAAAGTAAATCCTGAAAGGTGTCTTTTAAAACATATGTGTTAATCCAGTCCACTTTAATTATTAAACAATACCTGTACTTATCTGTTACAGTGCTGTATAGATCACAAACCTCTGAATAGCCCAATACCCACCATCAAGGGGGTAAAAGTGTTTCAAGACTTACAATTGTGAATACGCACCATCAAAGGCTAAAGAAATATTGGCCTGCTGTATCTGTTTTGGAAACATCCAATTGTGTAAAAGTTATATGAAAAAAGTATCAAAAATTAGAACTCAAAATTAACAGTACTCATCCACAGTTACATACTTACCCAAACTGAATCAATGGTATTCATTTTAGAATGGCTCTACTTTAACAGCTCAGTTGACAGCAGTTTCCAGCCATTTTCTACTATGTGGCAACATCAATGACTTTAGTATTTTTCACTTGATTGAGAAGGGCTATTCAGAGGTTTGTGATCTGCACAGCACTGTAACAGATAAGTATACATTTTGTTGTCTAATTCTTAAAGTGGACTGGATTCACTACACATGTGATTTAAAGACATTTTTCATGTAAGTTTCATGTTTCATTTTGGATGTGAATGGACAAATGGTAAAATCAATCACAGTTTGCTGAGGACATGAAAGTGGTGTTTTAAAAAACTTATTTTAATTAATATTCTTCACTGTATAAAGCCCTGTCATAAACAAACAATTTAAAAAAAAAAAACCCGTGCATGCCTCTGAGCTGTTATAAAATTCAATGGTGGAAATACACTTCTAGATTTTTCTCCTGCCTACGCCATGCACAAACCACATTCCTGCCATACCCCCTTCAAATCTGTACATGGTGTGGATCTCTACATGTTCATAGTAGCTTTCTGAAATCACCAGTTACATATGTATGCAATCTATACATATTTATGCTGCTAGGTACATATGGCAATGTTTCTAAAATAACCACCATTATGTACCAATTATAATTTTCAGATGATTTGCAAAGCACTGCAGTTGTTAAATCAAGAGCTAACTTGTACTTTATAATGGAACCTGAACACCCAGATTCTATTAGACAATAGGCTTTCACCACATGGTCTTAGGGTGCTTAAATAGAGGTACTCAGTTGTAGAAGTTCACCCATTCCTCTGTTCTATATAGCGCACCTGGAAATCTGTACCGAAATTGGCACGGATTCTATAACAATGTGCATAACTGAACACCTACACAGTTAGCGCGCGCTAAATTTGTGCACGTGCTAAAAATGCTAGCACACCTTAGTAAACAGGGCCCTAAGCATATTCTGTAAAGATGTGCACCAAACTTCTAACGTGCTGGCAAAAAGGGGCATGGTTATAGGTGGGGAAATGGGTGTTTCATGGGCATTCTGAAATTTATGTGCCTAGTTATAGAATATGGCTGAGATTTACGCAACGTTGTCATCAGTGTAAATGAAAGCACATAGATTTAGGCGCTGAAATATCAACTACTCATATTCTATAATCGGTGCCTAAATCTAGCGCCTAAATCTAGGCGCCGATTATAGAATATGCTTAGTCGGCACTGATTTCAGCGTCAATTTTTTAGGTGCCATATATAGAATTTTCCCCATTATGTCTATTCAGTAGACTTTAACTCAAAAATAATGAAGATAAAGTAGAGGCAAAATAAAATAGCCTGGGAGAGCACTATCAGTGCCTAGGCCTGAGAAATACAGAGGCAGTTCCCTCTGTAGGCAACACTAGTACTGATGTTCCCTAGTAGGCAACACTAGTACTGATGGTTGCAGAGCCCTGTTAAGGGCTGGTAAGCCTGAACCCTAGTAGGGGTAATGTAATATATGGATAGGAAGAATTAAAAAATATATATATATATATATTGTTTTACCTGGGGAGGTGGTCTTCAGGGCTGCCAAGAAGTTCCCAGTGGCTGTTGTGGCCAGTACTTGCCATCAGAATATCTGTGGTGGCCAGTGGTTGCTTCAGGAGGCAGGGCTGCTGTTTGGGTGGTCCGGGGACATTCCAGCCAGTCCAGGGGCGTTCCAGTGTTGCCTGGACTGTCCGGGCATCTTCGGGTCCATTTTGGACCAAATCCAGGTGGGCATTGGTGGCCAGGGGCATCCAGAGGGCTCCTGTGCCAGCAGCAGCGTCAAAACGCATCCAGCGAGTGAAGGGAGTCAGGCAGGGACCAGGCAGCAAAATGGCCGGCTTTAGGCCTAGCCTGCTGGTAGAGGGGACAGATGGAGCATGTGCAGAGTTTGCACATGCTCAGTCAGTCTCTGGAGCTCCGGTTAGGCATCACCCAAGCCGGGGGCTTGATTATTGAGCTGCCCAGCCAGAGTTCCAGAGATTTTCGCGGTTTCCTGGGGTTTTTGTTTTGAACCCTATTTTAAAGGCGAACCTTCGGTACCAGATCTGATGGTGGTCACCAGGTTAGGGGACTCCTAGGATTCAGGTAAGGGGTCTGGTGGCCGAAAACATTGTTTAGTTTTTTTTTTTTTTTTCTATTTGTGGGTTTTGAGACATAGGTTTATGGAAATGAAGGGGTTAATTGGATTTTAATGTATTTTGTAGTTATGGGTTCTGGAGAACTTCTTTACATTTACTGGAGGGGTAAAATTTGGTTAAAAAAAAGGGTTTAAGTAGTGGTTTCCACAGAGTGGCTTAAAAGTGGCCTCCCCTGGGGGTTTAAGGGGGGCGTTTACAGTAAACCCCAGAGGCTCCTCTAGAAGAGAGGACCAGTGAGGGACAAGGTCTCCAGGGTGTGATCAGCGCTACAGACCCAGTGAGAGAGAAGGATAGGTGTAGCTAGCACTAGAAGCCCAGTGGAAGAGAACAGCTCTTGGGAGGACAGCCAGTTCTCAGAGCCCAGGGAAAGCTTCCAGGAAGCCATAGCAGAGAGAGGCCTAGCCAGTCTGGAAGCTGAATAAGTCTCCAGCAGAGGAGTAATATCTGAGGGGACTGGTGGAGGGTGGACATATAAGGAAAGGAGAGGAGGGACCTAGGCAACACAATCACACCCACACACAGACTTAACTAAGGAACTGGGAAGGGCTTAGAACAACTAACTTGGCAATCAAGATGAAGGAGTTTAAAAGTGTGTAAAAGACTACAAGTTACTGGTTCTGAAAATCTGAGCTAAAGACTACTAGTTCAAGTGCATAAGTTATACTGGACTAAACAACAAGACTGTTAAGTGCATCAGAGGTGTATATAGAGGCCTATATACATGTTCAATAAAACCTGTTAAATTTATTAGTCAGCCCTTTTCAAAGCAGTCTTTTTGGAAGAACAGGGTAATCCCAGCCACTAACACTTTTTTTCTCCAGGTGGAGGCACTGAACGTCAAGTGAGTAAGGGATCGACAGAAACTGTTCTCGGGAGGCTCCAGTTAGGTTGGGTCCTGGATCCGGGAACACCATGAAGGGGGCGCTGTACAAAGTTGCATAGGTTACTAAGGGGCCCTTTTACTAAGCCACGTAAGTGCCTATGTGTGCCCAATGCACACCAGTTTGGAGTTACCGCCCGGCTACCGCATGGCTCTTGTGGTCATTTCATTTTATTTTGTGACGCGCGCCAGCTACACGCGTCAAGTGGCATTTGACACGTGTAGACCATTACCGCCCGGTTAACACGTGAGACCTTACCGCTAGGTCAATGGTTGGCGGTGAGGTCTCAGACCCAAAATGGACGTGCTCCAATTTTTATTTTACCACACATCAATTTTCAGCAAAAATTTTAAAAGGTCTTTTTTACAGGTACGCTGAAAAATGGATCTGCGAGCCTGAAACCCGAGCCTACACTACCGTAGGCCATTTTTTAGCGCACCTTAGTAAAAGGACCCCTATGTAACTTTGTAAGTCTAGGTGCTTTGAAAATGAGCGCCTTTAGCTCTATGTCCACTGTGAGGTAGATACATTGTTTTGACAATGCTACAATAGCGTTTTCTTTTTCTTTTATATCTTTTTATTCTTGAATCTTACTTTCCTTAATTTTGTGGACATATTTTGTATGTTTGATATTTCCATAATGTTATTATTTTGGGGGGATTATTTCTTTCAATTGCTTTATTGAAGTGATTAAAACACTATCGATAAAAGAAATAAAAAGTAAAGGAAAAAGGGATAAGAATCAACTTACCCGAAGAATGCTTTCTCCAGGTCTCATGTCTGTGTAAACATCAACATTGTAAGAGATATTGGAGAATGTTGGTGAATTATCATTTGCATCGGTCACCAGAATATTGATTGTGACTGGAGCACTCTCCTGAACACCATCAGAAGCAATCATCTAACATAAAATGGGAAAAGATATTCTTTATTGAATCAGAAGACATACACCACAGAAAGAATGCAACATTCAAATATAATTCTTTTTGTTTTTCTGTTTTGGCAAAACTAACCAGAAATATATTTGCATTTTAGACAGAAGCTTTTTAGAATGGGCATACAGTTGGACAATTACAAACATGTTTCTTCTCGAATTCAATAAAGCTACATTAAATATAAAATCATAAAATAAATATCTGTAGGTAATCAAGGTTGACGAACTGTACTTGCAATGTGCTGCAGAGAATGTATTTGGTCCTGGAGAAAAACTGAATATTTAGGTTGTGATAACTTTCATTGTACAAGGAAAAGTAAGCTGCAGTACAGTAACATTCAAGATCACAATGGCCATGTCTTCCAATTTCACATTTGATAAAGAGACCTATATACAATAATAAAATCTCTTTTGGTTCCAGTAAAAGACATCACAAACCACAATCATTCCAAACTTTGAGGCTAGTGCACTAAACAAAAACAGAAATTAGTAAAAGCCATAAATAAGTAATTTCCAACCAAATCAAGTACCTCCATGTGTTAATTGTCTGTGACCAGCTGCAGAATATGAGATCATAGGACAGGTCATTGCTGCTCCAGATAATATGTGCCACTGCATTGCTTGCATAAGTACTGCTTGCAATTGGGGCATTCATACAGTAACTGGCCCAAATAGGATGTTACTGAAGAAGAGAACAGGGGAGATCTATCTTGTGAAAGAAAGCAGGAGTGAGGACTTAGGGATGGATGCTTGGTCATATGAAAATACATGGTCTTTACTTATGAGATTTGGATGAGATATGTATGGGGGAGGGGAGGGGGCAAGTCTGGCATGCTTAACATGGACAGTGACCTACACATTGGGTAGGTCTTCTTAATTAAGTGGCCTTCACCCAGTGCTGCTCATCATGGAGAGGAGGCAGGAATGCCAGATAGGATTAACTGACTTACACTGGGGTTTTATATATTTCTTAAGAACCCCACCCCCTCCTTTGAAAGGTTGGTAATTCTTAGCATGCAAAGAGTAGTTGGCATGGGTCTCATTATAGAATGTATCAAGGTTCTGTTCTCGATCCTCTCCTGTTCTACATCTACACTTCTTCCCTTGGTTCTCTGATATCATCCCATGGCTTTCAATACCATCTCTATGCTGACGACTCCCAGATCTACCTTTCTACCCCTGATATCTCAACCAGCATCCAGACCAGAGTATCAGCCTGCCTATCTGATATCGCTGCCTGGATGTCCCAACGTCATCTGAAACTTAACATGGCCAAAACCGAGCTTCTCATCTTTTCCCCTAAACCCACCTCTCCTCCCTCTTTCTCTGTTTCTGTGGATGGCACTCTCATTCTCCCTGTCTCATCAGCTTGTACCCTTGGGGTCATCTTCGACTCTTCTCTCTCCTTCTCTGCATACATTCAGCAGATTGCCAAAACCTGTCATTTATTTCTCTTTAACATCAGCAAAATCCGTTCCTTCATCTCTGAGTACTCTACCAGAACCCTTATCCACACTCTTGTCACCTCTCGCCTAGATTATTGCAACCTGCTTCTCACCGGCCTCCCACTTAGCCATCTCTCTCCTCTTCAATCAGTCCAAAGCTCTGTTGCGCAACTCATTTTCCGCCAAAGTCGCTATGCTCACATTAGCCCTCTCCTCAAGTCACTTCACTGGCTCCCTATCCGTTTCCGCATTCAATTCAAACTTCTCTTGCTGACCTATAAGTGCATTCATTCTGCTGCTCCCCAGTACCTCTCCACTCTTCTCTCTCCCTACGCCCCCCTTCGTCTACTCCGCTCTGTAGATAAATCTCTCCAGTCTGTCCCCTTCTCCTCTACTGCTAATTCCAGACTCTGTTCCTTTTATCTCACTGCACCTCACGCCTGGAATTGACTTCCAGAGCCTGTACGTCTAGCCCTGTCTTTGGCTGTTTTCAAGTCCAGGCTAAAAGCCCACATCTTTGACGCTGCTTTTACATAAGTACATAAGTACATAAGTAATGCCATACTGGGAAAGGACCAAGGGTCCATCGAGCCCAGCATCCTGTCCACGACAGCGGCCAATCCAGGCCAAGGGCACCTGGCAAGCTTCCCAAACGAACAAACATTCTATACATGTTATTCCTGGAATTTTGGAGTTTTCCAAGTCCGTTTAGTAGCGGTTTATGGACTTGTCCTTTAGGAAACCGTCTAACCCCTTTTTAAACTCTGCTAAGCTAACCGCCTTCACCACTTTCTCCGGCAACGAATTCCAGAGTTTAATTACACGTTGGGTGAAGAAAAATTTTCTCCGATTTGTTTTAAATTTACTACACTGTAGTTTCATCACATGCCCCCTAGTCCTAGTATTTTTGGAAAGCGTGAACAGACGCTTCACATCCACCTGTTCCACTCCACTCATTATTTTATATACCTCTATCATGTCTCCCCTCAGCCGTCTCTTCTCCAAGCTGTATAGCCCTAGCCTCCTTAGTCTTTCTTCATAGGGAAGTCGTCCCATCCCCGCTATCATTTTAGTCGCCCTTCGCTGCACCTTTTCAAATTCTACTATATCTTTCTTGAGATGCGGCGACCAGAATTGAACACAATACTCAAGGTGCGGTCGCACCATGGAGCGATACAACGGCATTATAACATCCTCACACCTGTTTTCCATACCTTTTCTGATAATACCCAACATTCTATTCGCTTTCTTAGCCGCAGCAGCACACTGAGCAGAAGGTTTCAGTGTGTTATCGACGACGACACCCAGATTCCTTTCTTGGGCCGTAACTCCTAACGTGGAACCTTGCATGACGTAGCTATAATTCGGGTTCTTTTTTCCCACATGCATCACCTTGCACTTGCTCACATTAAACATCATCTGCCATTTAGCCGCCCAGTCTCCCAGTCTCGTAAGGTCCTCTTGTAATTTTTCACAATCCTGTCGCGATTTAACGACTTTGAATAACTTTGTGTCATCAGCAAATTTAATTACCTCGCTAGTTACTCCCATCTCTAAATCATTTATAAATATATTAAAAAGCAGCGGTCCTAGCACGGACCCCTGAGGAACCCCACTAACTACCCTTCTCCATTGTGAATACTGCCCATTTAACCCCACTCTCTGTTTCCTATCCTTCAACCAGTTTTTAATCCACAATAGGACATTTCCTCCTATCCCATGACCCTCCAATTTCCTCTGTAGCCTTTCATGAGGTACCTTGTCAAACGCCTTTTGAAAATCCAGATACACAATATCAACCGACTCCCCTTTGTCCACATGTTTGCTCACTCCTTCAAAGAATTGAAGTAAATTGGTCAGGCAAGATTTCCCCACACAAAAGCCATGCTGACTTGGTCTCAGTAATCCATGTCCTCGGATGTGCTCTGTAATTTTGTTTTTGATAATAGCCTCTACCATTTTCCCCGGCACCGACGTCAGACTCACCGGTCTATAATTTCCCGGATCTCCCCTGGAGCCTTTTTTAAAAATGGGCGTTACATTGGCCACCCTCCAATCTTCCGGTACCATGCTCGATTTTAAGGATAAGTTGCATATCACTAGCAGTAGCTCCGCAAGCTCGTTTTTCAGTTCTATCAGTACTCTAGGATGAATACCATCCGGTCCAGGAGATTTGCTACTCTTCAGTTTGCCGAACTGCCCCATTACGTCCTCCAGGTTTA
Organism: Microcaecilia unicolor; assembly: GCF_901765095.1. Lineage (NCBI taxonomy): Eukaryota > Metazoa > Chordata > Amphibia > Gymnophiona > Siphonopidae > Microcaecilia > Microcaecilia unicolor. Next base: position 89,640,253 of record NC_044035.1, read on the forward strand.
CCGTGAAGTCAGTAAGTTTTTCCGACTCATCCGCTTGAAATACCATTTCCGACACCGGTATCCCACCCAAATCTTCCTTGGTGAAGACCGAAGCAAAGAATTCATTCAGTCTCTCCGCTACGTCTTTGTCTTCCTTGATCGCCCCTTTTACCCCTCGGTCATCCAGCGGCCCAACCGATTCTTTTGCCGGCTTCCTGCTTTTAATATACCGAAAAAAATTTTTACTATGTTTTTTTGCCTCTAATGCTATCTTTTTTTCATACTCCCTCTTGGCCTTCTTAATCTGCGCCTTGCATTTGCTTTGACACTCCTTATGCTGTTTCTTGTTATTTTCAGACGGTTCCTTCTTCCATTTTCTGAAGGCGTTTCTTTTAGCCCTAATAGCTTCCTTCACCTCACTTTTCAACCAGGCCGGGTGTCTTTTGGACTTCCGTCTTTCTTTTCTAATTCGCGGAATATGTATGGCCTGGGCCTCCAGGATGGTATTTTTGAACAGCGTCCACGCCTGTTGTACAGTTTTTACTCTCTCAGTTGCCCCTCTAAGTTTTTTTTTTACCGTTCTTCTCATTTTATCATAGTCTCCTTTTTTAAAGTTAAACGCTAACGTATTTGACTTTCTGTGTACAGTTACTTCAAGGTTGATGTCAAAACTGATCATATTATGGTCACTGTTATCAAGCGGCCCCAGTACCATAACGTCCCTCACCAGATCATGCGCTCCACTAAGGTCCAAGTCTAGAATTTTTCCTTCTCTCGTCGGCTCCTGCACCAGTTGCTCCATAAAGCTGTCCTTGATTTCATCAAGGAATTGTATCTCTGTAGCGTGTCCCGATGTTACATTTACCCAGTCTATATTTGGATAATTGAAGTCACCCATTATTATCACATTGCCCATTTTGTTCGCGTCTCTGATTTCTTTTATCATTTTTGTGTCTACCTGCTCATCCTGGCGAGATGGACGGTAGTACACTCCTATCACCATTTTTTTCCCTTTTATACATGGAATTTCAACCCACAGTGATTCAAAGGTGTGATTTGTGTCCTGCTGAATTTGTAATCTATCTGAGTCAAGGCTCTCTTTAATATACAATGCTATCCCTCCACCAGTCTGGTCTACCCTATCATTACGATATACTTTGTACCCCGGTATGACAGTGTCCCACTGGTTATCATCCTTCCACCAGGTCTCAGTAATGCCTATTATATCCAATTTTTCATTTAGTGCAATATATTCCAACTCTCCCATCTTATTTCTTAGACTCCTAGCATTTGCATATAGACATTTCAGAGTATGTTTGTTGTTCTTATTTGCATGATGCTTAGTACCTGACACTATTGATTTGACATCTTTTGTCTGATCTTTAGTTGTATTTAAGGGCACCTGGCCTACCACGGTCTGTTGTGCAACCTCACTATCCAGAAACCCTATCTTCCCTGTTTGTGAGGTATCTTTGCAAGATACCTTTTCCCGAACCATGCGCTTTTGAGCAACTGTCGGCCTTCCCCCTATTTCTAGTTTAAAAGCTGCTCTATCTCCTTTTTAAATGCCGACGCCAGCAGCCTGGTCCCACCCTGGTTAAGGTGGAGCCCATCCTTTCGGAATAGGCTCCCCCTTCCCCAGAATGTTGCCCAGTTCCTAACAAATCTAAAACCCTCCTCCCTGCACCATCGTCTCATCCACGCATTGAGACTCTGGAGCTCTGCCTGTCTCTTGGGCCCTGCACGTGGAACAGGTAGCATTTCAGAAAATGCTACCCTAGAGGATCTGGATTTGAGCTTTCTACCTAAGAGCCTAAATTTGGCTTCCAGAACCTCTCTCCCACATTTTCCTATGTCATTGGTACCCACATGTACCAAGACAGCGGACTCCTCCCCAGCACTATCTAAAATCCTATCTAGGTGACGCGTGAGGTCCGCCACCTTCGCACCAGGCAGGCAAGTCATCAGGCGATCCTCACGTCCACCAGCCACCCAGCTATCTATATGCCTAATGATCGAATCACCAACTACAACAGCTGTCCTAACCTTTCCCTCCCGGGCAGCACTTGGAGACATATCCTCAGTGCGAGAGGATAGTACATCCCCTGGTGGGCAGGTCCTGGCTAAAGGAGTACTTCCTACTTCACCAGGGTGATGCTCTCCTTCTAGGAGACCTCCCTCCTCCAAGGTAGCACAAGGGCTACTAGACTGGAGGTGGGACCTCTCTACAACATCCCTGTAGGTCTCCTCTATGTACCTCTCTGTCTCCCTCAGCTCCACCAAGTCTGCTACTCTAGCCTCAAGAGAACGGACACGTTCTCTAAGAGCTAGGAGCTCTTTGCATCGGGCGCAAACATATGACATCTCACTAACTTGGAGATAATCATACATGTGACACTCAATGCAAAAGACTGGATAGCACCCCTCTCACTGCTGGACTGCTGACTCCATCTTAGTGTTTTTGAGGTTTCCAATATTTAAAAACTTGCTACAGTATTAAGGATATTAACTTAATATAAAAGTGTCTTTTACTTTATATAGTGTATTGTATGATTTTAGTATTTCCTTCTTAGATGGTAATGAAATGTATTTAAAACTCTATAAGAGCACTCCTTGCTTGTTACCCTAATTACAATAACTGACTATAAATGAGGAGTTGTCCTAGGGGTGGGTGGGAATACTAAATTAGATCCTGCAGTGGCTGTTAGATTCTATCTGTTAATGCTGTGGTACAAGGCTTTTAAAACTAAGTGGAAAAGACTATGGAGATTAGCTGTTTTCTGTTAGCTGTTGAAATTTGCTTTTTAAATTTGCCTAACACTAACCTACAATTCCTCCTTTAAACCCCAATCTTTAAGTTCCCAAAGCACAAGCAAAGTAGTGTTCACTTACCAGAGAAATGTCCTCTTCTCTCAGAACTTCTCAGAAAGAAAGTTCAGTGGGACCTTCCCTCACTATATACTTTTGAATCTAAGGGGCCTCTTTTGAGCAACCTATGCAAGTATTCTACTTCCCCCACACCTTAATTATCACTTAATTGAGGTCACTGGATGAGATAACTCTCCAGCAGCCAAGGAAAAGAAAAATAACTGCCGTTTAGAACAAAGGAGTTCCTACCTCTAGAAAAGGTTTCAGTTTAAAACTAGGTCACTGTATGAGCTAACTCTCCAGCAGCCAAGGAAAAGAAAAATAACTGTCGTTTAGAACAAAGGAGTTCCTACCGCTAGAAAAGGTTTCAGTTTAAAACTAGGTCACTGGATGAGCTAACTCTCCAGCAGCCAAGGAAAAGAAAAATAACTGCCGTTTAGAACAAAGGAGTTCCTACTTCTAGAAAAGGTTTCCGTTTAAAACTACGTCACTGGATGAGCTAACTCTCCAGCAGCCAGCAGCCAAGGAAAAGAAAAATAACTGCCGTTTAGAACAAAGGAGTTCCTACCTCTAGAAAAGGTTTCAGTTTAAAACTATGTGGAAAATGCCTATTTCTAGACTCCTAACCACTATTTACTTGCCCTGTACCCCACCTCTTTATTTCCCTTACCTCTTAATTGTTCTGTTTACCTGTCTTACTTAGATTGTAAGTTCTTTGAGCAGGGACTGTCTTTTGTGTATGGTGTACAGCGCTGTGTATGCCTTGTAGCACTATAGAAGTGATAAGTAGTAGTAGTAGTAGTAGTATTTCATTCAATTAATCTTTTCTATTATGGGTGTCAGTTGTTGCAGTTAGTGGCAGGTCTATGGGGATGTTTTAAAAAGCAGTGCTTTGTAAATCAGACATTTCCCATGGACACAGTTACTGCCTAGGATCCAGCCTAAAGATAGAACAGAGATCCTCAGCCCAATATGAAGAGCTGGCTGGAGTGGCTGCAGGGTCAGATCCATCAGCCGTGGAGCAACTATTAATCCAGAAACATCTTATTTGCCCCTATTTAGGAATGGGTACGTAGGTTGCATTCTTTGGTCAGAGCTTAAATAAAGCTGCAGCCATAAATAGAATGTTGTGTCTATATGTGTTAATTGTGTGTTTCATGTCATTGAATGTAAGGGCACATATAGGTCACCATTGCCTTAGTTACAATAAAGACCATAGAAAGGCTGCATGAGTTATTTTGCTATTGAGCTAATTTTTATATAGGGCCAGATTCAGTAAATAGCACCAAAAAGTAGATGTCAGGAAAAATCAGTGCCCTTTATATAATAGCACCTAGTGAGGATTCTTGTGCCCAACTTTGGATGCAAGGACTTATGCCAGCTGAAACCTAGTATAAATTCTGGTGCACAATTAGGGCGCATATCCCCCCAGTTCTATAACACTGCATGCAATTCATTAGAACGCCCCTGACCCACCCATGGCCCTCTCATGACCATGCCAGGCATAGATTGATACAGAATCATGCACAGCCAGATCCATGTGCAAATCCAAATTAGTGCCAATTTACAATAATTGTTAGCAGCCAGTTAGTAATGGCTCATTAATTAATTTGCTTACAGATCTCAGGACCACATGCAAATCTAGGCATCCAAATGCGTGCACCATTTGTAGAATCCAGGGGATAATGACTGATAGCAAAATAGCACAAGCTAAAAAGAAGTTCAGTACAGCTTAGTACATTGAATTTCTTGATTGCACAACATTGCTATTTTGCCATCATTAACTATGATTTTTTTTCTGTTCTTTTGCAGTTTTACATAATGCAAAAACTTTTATACATTGATATTTCTACACAAAACATTCCTCTAGCATTGTAGAATAATATTTGTCTCTTCATATTCTTGTTTTTATCAATTCTTTGTTGTTCCCATTCAACAGTCCTTTCATACTAAAATAATAGTTCCTGTCTATGCAAAATGCAATTATCATCATCTTTCTTTGATAGGAAAAACAATTATTTTAAACTATTTAGTATGCATGTGTCAGCTTAAAAAAGAATTTCTGCTTGAGGAAATAGTCACAAAACTATGCTGGAAGGGCAGAACAAAAAGAAAAGATATTTGTTGTTCTGAACAGTTTCAAGCATTTTGACTGCTGAAGGAAGCATGCATAAACTGAAAAGTGCAGCAGGATTTGTAGATTAAAGTATCTCATGTTTTGTAATAAATTGAATTGCTATTTTCTACTTATTTTTAATCATGAAACATGGATCAGCACATCTTTAATTGACTGTCAGCATAAATTATTAGATAATGTTTGTAAAATAAATTGTAAGATGTCAAAGAGGTCTGAATGTGATAGAATTATGTTTTATAGTTTGTGGGTTGTAATGTGATCTTACTGATATACTTGTGCAAAGTAATGTGACTTTAAGGGCCTTATTTTACCAGAGCCTTTTTCCCCACTTTGTGCCTCTGGGAAAACAAATACTAAGTAAATCATTTTTATTCATTGCTCTCAGTTTCGGTTTTCTGGACCTCCATTTGGATATTCAGCACCAGCCACAAGCTGGATACTGGTGTTGAATATCTGTATTTTTTTTTAATGCACCAGACAGTATTTAAAAATACAACAACTGTGGTGACTGAGTATCAGCTCATGAGAGTTTCTTAATTTCTTAACAAAATCTATAGAAGTTGTCTTTCCATTGAACTTTCCATCAAGTTAGTCTGACAACTAAGTCAATTTGCATCTACTTTTCTGTTTCATTTGTCCATCCTACTGCCCACCTTCTTGCTTTTCATGCAAACAGTCTGACTTGTTTCTAATTCCAGCAGATTACATATTAGTTCAAGGTGTTTAACTGTCTTCAACTGTTTTTGCACTCCAGCTGCTTCCTCACTAAGGGTCTTTTTACCAAGTCACAGTAAAAGAACCCCTGTGGTGGCATCGGTGTGTGGGTTTGCTGTGTGCTGAGGCCTCCTTTTACTGCCGCCAGTAAAAGGACTAAAAAAAATAGAAATGGTGCGGTAACACTTGCCGCACAGTCATTTCTGGGAGGAACCCTTATTGCCTTCTATTTAGGAGGCGGTAAAGGCTCCCATACTAACCCAGTAGTAAAAAATGTAAAATAATTTTTGGCACTGCAAATGCCACATGGTAGGGCTACATCACCATGCACCAAGCCCGCAGTAGCCCTACTGTTGCTTGGTAAAAGGGCCTCTAAATCTCCCTAACTGTCTTTCTCCAATATGAGCTTGCCATTTAGAACCCTTCTAGTCTACATCTCCCAGTATCACAATAAGCTCACTTCCTTTCAGAGCTTTTATATGTTTTCTTGAGCTCTAGCTGGCAGTGAACTGCTTCTCAGCACATCACATCTTCCCACTCCCCAACAGTACCAGTATTTTCCCCCAAGCCCAAAACTGGATGGGGAGAGGCTAGGAGAGGATAAGTCTACAAGCAGCTTTATTTTGAATCTCCACATAGATTTTCTGAGGGACATTTATAGGTATTCATTGTATCTGATGTGCTCGAATCAACTGGATTTTCAAAAGGAAATCCTGAGAGGGAATTCCCTTCCAACATATACATGCAGGCCCTTGGGTACAAAGTATTGGCACGTCTGCAAATACAATGGGCTTTTAATTTCCTCATACAGCTTTCAATTTGTGTTAAATTTCCTCAAAATAGTGTTTCAGCTAATTGTTTGGAGGGACGGAGAAGGAGAGCAAGATCCTCATGGGTGCAGAACAAGCTGCCTCCATGCAGTGCACAGCAGCCCTCCATGCATTCATTACTGCACTCATTATCATCAATGTTTGATTTGTGATATACAGCTTTACAGTGCATTGGACTCCTGATGCAGGCAACTCTGCTAAAGCAGGGCTGTGTCAAGTCCTGCTTCTTCAACTGCAAATACTGACCTTGTCATTGTTTATAATCTAAATAAACAGAAGTGTCTTATTACCACCTTGGGACTCATTGAATTTGTTGCTTTGGATCTCATAGTAACATAGTAGATGACGGCAGAAAAAGACCTGCACGGTCCGCCCAGTCTGCCCAACAAGATAAACTCACATGTGCCATTTTTTGTGTATACCTTACCTTGATTTCTACCTGTCTTTTTCAGGGCACAGACCGTATAAGTCTGCCCAGCACTATCCCCACCTCCCAACCACCAGCCCTGCCTCCCACCACCGGCTAAGCTTCTGGGGATCCCTTCCTAGAAGCTTAGCTGGTGGTGGGAGGCACTTTTCCTTTTTCTGTTAGCTAATTGTTTAGTATTATGTTACACATTTAACTATCAAGGTATATGAATTCAGAAAGCTTAAATGACAGGGTGGAGTGGAGGAGTGACCTAATGGTTAGTGCAGCAGGTTGCAGACCTGGGGAATGGGTTTGATGCCCACTGCTGCCTATTGGTTGGCAGTGGGTTAAGATCCTGGGGAATCAGGTTCAATTCCCTCTGCAGCTCCATGTGACCCTGGGCAAGTCACCTAGCCCTCCATTGGCCCAGGTACAATATACTACTTAAGATTGTGAGTCCATTAGCTGTATATTAGCTGTAAAGAGCAACCAAAACCACTTCAACTCATGCTCACAGGAGGCAGTATATTAAAATAATAAACAATTTCAAAATTACAATAAAATACAGCACAATTATTTTCTTTTAAGTGATTGATTCAAGATATGAAATACTTATGGTTCAATTAAACCCATGCAAAGTAACTATAATATTATATTATATACCTCACCCCAGTGGTTTGAAATAAATTCTGCTTCAGTCCCAAATATATTTATCAAAACATTTCATGTTCATTGCTAAAATAGGACTGTAACGCCCATTTTTTCTGGCTTCAGAATTTGATATGACCACTAGCCATTTGTCTTCCATTGTTTATTTTATGAATAGCCATACTGAACATAAGACAAAAGTTTGATGCTTACCGAGAATATGTAGGACTGTTGCAGTTCTCTGTCCAGTGGCCGGAGTAAGGTGAGGTAGCGGGTTATACCAGTCAGAGTCACAGTGAATATGTTAGTGTAATCATTTAGATAAAGATGGAGCCCAGGGTCCTTTGTCTTAAAAAAATAAACACAAAAAATGTACTACATTTTTAACATATACATTTTTCAAAATAACACATTGACACCAATGTACTAAATTCTATTTATTTTTACAGAGGACAAGTCACACATGAAAAAACATGCACAATGACTGAAAACACACAGAATGCTGGTGTTTCATGTTTTTGCATTCTTTACAAAAGAATGGGTCTCGTATCTAGCACTGGGGGGGGGGGGGGTGGACGAAGGGAAAGAGCTATATTCACATTTCACTCCCCCACACTCATATCACCTGATGTATCCCTGCCACCCTCTAAAACAAGCTTCCTGTTTTGGAGGGAGTGAGGAAACAGCAGGTTCTTGACAGCATGAATAACTGGCATCAGGAGGCCATTGCCCCTGCTTCCCTCTTCTGTACAACAAACAAAAAAGTGGGCACAAAACCAGGAGTCCCGGAGACTGGATCACAGTAAAGCTAAAACCAAATTTTATTAATTAGTATATTTGACTCGTATATTTGACTCGACACAACCGTTGTGTTTCGGCCAAAGGGCCTGCATCAGGAGTCTAAATACTAAGGTAGACAGCTAATGATGATCCAGAATAAGAAATACTGGCGAATAGTGTATAAATGGTCTTAAAAAAGACCTTTGTATTGAATTGTGGAACGGATCACTTGCGTGAAGAGTTCAGCAGTAAATGTTTCAGCGCACCTGTAAAAAAAGGTCTTTTTAACATTTTTGCCAAAAATGGACGTGTGGCAAAATAAAAATTGGCGCGCATCCATTTTGGATCTGAGACCTTACTACCACCCATTGACTTAGTGGTAAGGTCTACACGTATAAATGACGGTTACCCCCAGTTTTCCACCAAGCGTAGCGGACGCACATAAAAATGAAATTACCACCCAGGCCACGTGGTAGCTGCGCGGTAACTCCAAATTGATGCACATTGGGCATGTGTAGGCATCTATGCGGCTTATTAAAAGGGCCCCATAAAGCTAATTTAGGGGCAGAGTTATCAACATAGACTACTGTTAAGAAATGTTATTTTACAACTAAAGTGCTATTTTTAACATGGTTCCATTTTATGCAATGAGACCTAGCTAATAATAACTGGGGTTAACATTAAAATATTGTAACATGTCTTAATGGTAGCCCACATTGATAGCTATGGTCCCTAATGCATACTAACCTAACAAATTAACAAGCATAAGGATGCTTTCCACATGCTAAACAATTCTAGCATGCATTCAAAGTTTTATTATCACAAATAATGTATGTGAAACAAAAGAAAAAAGACTGAAAATTTGAAAAAAAGCCAAATAACTGAAAATAAACCATTTTCCCCCATTTGCACATTCTTAAATCCCTAACAAATGCTCCCACCTTTCTTCAATCCCTATACTTACTAAGGAAGGAAAGTTATCAATATGGGCTACCATTAAGATGTATTATCTTAGGGCCTCTTTTATCAAACCCCGCTAGCAATTCCCACATGGCAATGCCAATGAAGTCCATTCAAAATGAAGGGACTTTGTCGGTATTGCCGTGCTGGGAATTGCTAGCGCAGTGTAGTAAAAGGGGCTCTTAGTGTTAACTCCAGTTACTAGCAACTAGGTCTCATTGAATAAAATTGGACCTGTGTCAAAAGAGGATGAGTTAGTGGTAAAATAGGATACCTTAATGTAGCCTAATGTTTAGTGTAGTGGACTGAGATCCTAGGGGGAACTGAGTTCAATTCCCACTGCAGCTCCCTGTGACCCTGGGCAAGTCACTTAACCCTCCATTGCCCCAGATGCAAAGAGCTTAGATCGTGATCCCACTAGGGATAGACAAAGTATCTGCTTATACCCCCTGATGATATAAAAAATGTAGGCATGTTCCTGATTTGTGTGTGAAGTTTAATAGTATAACAAACCAATTAGTGCCAATTATTGGCACTAAAAAGATTTAATTGGGACTTACCCATGTAAAGTTAGGTGCAAGATCCATGCCTAAAATTTACATGTGGCCCAAAAAAGGGGACACAGAAATGAGATAGTCATTGGCGTTTGGGTTTTTTTTTTTGGGGGGGGGGGAGGGGGGGATTGAGGCATGTGTAATTGTAGAATAATGGTGCCCTGCACATAAATTTAGGTGTGGGTATTTGCACCATGTTTTAGTGGGGAAAAAGGCGGTGCCTAAATGTACACGCGACCTCTCCGCATAAGTGTTAATTCTATAAGCCATACCAAACTTTAAGTGATGCTTATAGAATACTGATTATGCAATTTTTTTTGGTGACAATTTTTTAGGTGACACATATATATAGAACTTAGCTAATAATGTGTATAGCATTATAGAAATGATTAGTAATAGTAGTCTCTAAATAAAACTAAGACTTTGAGTTGGGGAAATCAGCCATAGCTTTATTAAAATTTCCATCAAAAATTAACAAAAATTGTAATTCCCTAATAAGTCATCCATTAATAGGGGAAGGTATTAATGCCGGCTATCATTAAGACATGTTGGGCCCCTTTTACTAAGCCGCGTAAGGTTCTATGCGCACCCAACGTATGCCAAAATGAACTTACCACCCGACTACCGCATGCCTCTTGCGGTAATTTCATTTTTGGCGTGCGTCTGGAAAATATATCTTATTTTCAGACACGCATAGTGGACGTGTGCCAAGTGGCATCTGACACACGTAGGTCATTACCGTGCAGGTTCTTGACTGCTAGGTCTATGGCAGGCGGTAAGGTCAGACACCCAAAATGGACGCACGGCATCCATAAGGGAAGTGATTTCTTTTCTTTATATATTTTTGTTCACTGAGTATGTGTTCTTTTACCAGTGATGTTGATGTTGTGGTATGTGAAAATTTTAGTAGTCATAGCAAATTGTATGTGTATTAGAAGTGAGCATTACTTAGAACTGAGATTTAAAACATGTCTGCAGCTATTAGTTTTGAGGCATAATAAGAACTATTGAGTATATGTTTAGATTGTACATTTGATTCAGTGTGATCTGTGTCATAAGGGTTTGAAATATCAGTAATTGCAAGTTGCATTATAACTAGCAGTAGCAGGTGTGTGCGCATACACTTTGTGGAGGTGGAACACAAATTGTGCTATGATGGTTCCATCTAAACACTACCACATGCTTTCCTTGGGAACGCTATGGGTGTAATGGATATGGACTGAGCACAATTTAAATAATTAAGCTATATTGGAGGCTTTATGTATAAATGGTTGGTTTGATTTATCCCAAGTAACTTTGGTGTAGCATTCAAATCTGCATGCCAGAGTGGCAGTGGGGACACCTATATGTGGGTACAGTTGGTTTCTGGTGAGTTTTGGAGGGCTCACAGTTTCCTCCACAAGTGTAACAGGTAGAGGGAGGTATGGGCTTGGGTCCATCTGTCTGCAGTGCTCTTTACCCACCACTCACTTCTCCAGGGACCTGCATGCTGCCCTAATGGACCTGAGTATAACATCTGAGACTGGCAAGTAATATTTTAAATTACATTTTTAGTGGGATTGGGTTATTGACCACTAGGGGAGTAAAGAGAGGTCATCCCTCATTCCCTCCGGTGGTCATCTTGTCATGTAGGGCACTGTTTTGTGCCTTATTTGTTATAAAAACAGGCCTAGCTCAAAACACCTTAGTTTTAGTACAGTACGGTTTTGTTTTGTTCCATTATGGCTGAAAAACATCCAAGGAACATCCAGATCCTGCCCTTAGCACACCTCTTTGTGATTTGAATGCACTTCTGATGGACTGCATAGAAAATATCTAAATACTGGTTTTGAAAATTCCAATTTGGATGTTTTGTGAGAAACACATCCAAATGCAGATTTCTGCCACTTTTTGGATGCTTTTCTCTTTTGAAAATGAGTTCTGTAGTAACCTATAGAGCTTGGTATGTCTAACTTAACCCTCCATTGCCCCATGTAAGCCGCATTGAGCCTGCCATGTGTGGGAAAGTGCGGGGTACAAATGTAACAAAAATAAATAAATAAAATAAGTGTTTTGAAAATGAGCACCTTTAGTGTGCCAAACATTTGATGCCAATTAGGCACCTAAGGCTTGGCACTCAAATAGAAGTTAAGTATCAAAACAGGGGTGAAATAGTAGTTAGGTATCTAAGAGCACTTGGGTGATATTCTATAACTTGTTGCCTAAGGATCGCATTCAGTAGATGGTGCCCAAATTTGGGATCCAGAAAAAAATCATCATGGAGCACTACTCTATAAAGAATGCTCGAAGTTGAGTACTCTTTATGCAATAGCACATAGAGCCCATCCCTGTCCCCAAATTTGGGCACCAGGTATGCCAGCTGAAACCTGGTGTAAATGTCAGCACCTAACTCTTATTAATTCCAAAAGAAGTCAGCTGGGGTAAATCAGAAGCTACAGAAAAATCCCAATATCACACTAATAATTCACATAAAGCTCAAATATAATAGCTTGACTTCATGAATAGAGTATATTTAGTTGTACTTTGGGGTGTGAGCCCTTAGTTTGTAGTGGAACTACAAAAAACCAATCACTGACTAGTAGACATGGGGCTGGCCTGGACAACTCTCAAGTACAGTAAATATACTGGGATACACTAGGTATAAGAGGGATAGTGCCTAAGTCGCAAAAGCAAAGCGGCCCAAAGCTGTGCATGCACATAGTTAGTGGATTCTCTGGAAACCAGTCAACTCAGTAGTGGGAATCTATACCAAAACCCACTCAAACACAAAAACTGGAAGCTAAAGTGGAACCCACTCACACACAGAGGCTGGTAGCTACTGCTGGAACCCCCCCCCCCCCCCCTCCACACACACACAGAAGCTGAAAGCTACACTGGAACCCACTCACACACACAGACTGGAAGCTACTGTTGGAACCCACACAGACACAGAGGAGCAGCATAAAAGGAACCCACTCACACGGAGAAGCAGAAGTGTCTCGGTAATCCAAGCAATGCAGTGAAGGAGGGAGAAGGTGTCATAAGTACATAAGTACTGCCATACTGGGACAGGCCGAAGGTCCTTCAAGCCCAGTATCCTGTTTCCAACAGTGGCCAATCCAGGTCACAAATACCTGGCAAGATCCCAAAAAAGTACAAAATATTTTATGCTGCTTATCCCAGAAATATTTTCCTTAAGTCCAATTTAATAATGGTCTATGGACTTTTCCTTTAGGAAGCCATTCAAACCTTTTTTTAAAACTCTGCTAAGCTAACCACTTTTACCACATTTTCTGGCTACAAATTCCATAGTTGAATTACACATTTAGTGAAGAAAAGTTTTTTCCGATTTGTTTTAAATTTACAACTTTGTAGCTTCATTGCATGCCTCCTAGTCCTAGTATTTTTGGAAAGCGTAAACAGACGCTTCACATCTACCCATTCCACTCCACTCATTATTTTATAGACCTCTATCATATCTCCCCTCAGCCATCTTTTCTCCGAGCTGAAGAGCCCCAATCACTTTAGCCTTTCCTCATAGGAAAGTCATCCTATCTCCTTTATCATTTTTGTTGCCCTTCTCTGCACCTTTTCTAATTCCACTATTTCTTTTTTGAGATGCGACGACCAGAATTGAACACAATATTTGAGGTGCAGTCGCACCATGGAGCGATACAAAGGCATTATAACGTCCTCATTTTTATTTTCCATTCCTTTCCTAATAGTACCTAACATTCTATTTGCTTTCTTTGCCGCCACAGCACACTGAGCAGAAGGTTTCTACGTATCATTAACGACGACACCTAGATCCCTTTATTGGTCAGTGACTCCTAATGTGGAACCTTGCATGATGTAGCTATAATTCGGGTTCCTCTTTCTAACATGCATCACTTTGCACTTGCTCACATTAAACGTCATCTGTCATTTAGACGCTCAGTCTCCCTATCTCGTAAGGTCCTCTTGTAATTTTTCACAACCCTCCCACTATTTAACTACTTTGAATAACTTTGTGTAGTCAGCAAATTTAATTACCTCACTAGTTACCCCCATCTCTAGGTCATTGATAAATACGTTAAAAAGCAGCAGTCCCAGAGCAGACCCCTGGGGAACCCCACTAACTACCCTTCTCCATTGAGAATACTGATCATTTAACCCTACTCTCTGTTTTCTAACTTTTAGCCAGTTTTTAATCCACAGTAGGACACTACCTCCTATCCCATGACTCTTCAATTTCCTCTGGAGTCTTTCATGAGGTACTTTTTCAAAAGCCTTCTGAAAATTCAGATACACAATATCAACTGGCTCACCTTTATCCACATGTTTGTTAACCCCTTAAAAGAAATGTAATAGATTGGTGAGGCAAGATTTCCCTTCACTAAATCCATGTTGACTTTCTCTTATTAATCCATGTTTTTGAATATGCTCTGTAATTTTGTTCTTTATAATAGTCTCTACCATTTTGCCCGGCACCGACGTAAGACTCACTGGTCTATAATTTCCCGGATCTCCCCTGGAACCTTTTTTTAAAAATCGGCGTTACATTGGCCACCCTCCAATCTTCCGGTACCACGCTCAATTTTAAGAATAAATTGTCTCAGAACCCACAGGAAGCAGAAAGCAATAGGGGCAGCTAACAATGTAAGAGCATCAAAGCCTGAGCCCGATGGGGTTAAACGCCCCGTTCCACAATGTCTAGTGGCACCTGACATCACCACAGGGTCATGCTGGCGGCTGGCCCATGTAGGTCCCGCGACACTTCCAGAACAGCGATGGATGGCTCCTCCCACAGTAGCCGGTTGGTAGTTCCAATTTGACGCGTGTAGTACGCACGTAGGTTCTTACGCACCTTAGTAAATGGGCCCCTATGTTTGTAAATTCCCTTAAGGTAGGTCTATATATTTCATACACCAAGTTGTAGCTTGTAAGAAGAAAATCATTGTCAGTTGAATTCTTATTTCACTTTCACCCAGCAAGAGAAAACTGTTCATTAATTTGCCCAAGAATAAAATTCATCTGCACACAAAGGAGAAACAAAATTACTGCACATCAGGGGGGTTTCTACTCTTTTAATTTAAACATGAATCTTAAGTTTAGTTATTATTTTCTGACTGGTGAATATTATTGTGATTTTATTCTTGCATAGACCAATTACTTCATATATCTGAGTTTTAATCATTATTTATAAACTCATTTCAACCTAGCTTATTTTAAGAGTCATACTTAGAAGAGACATGTTTTTACTTAAATAAACTACATAAAGGGGCCCTTTTACTAAAAGAGTTATAATCTGGGTTTAGGGCATTTTAATGTGGGACTTTCCTGCACGCTATGCCCAGATTCAATGCGGAACAATTTAAGGCATTTTTTGAATAACTTGTCTTCATGTTGTGAACTAACGATCGCATTAATGTGCATTACCTTTAAAAAGATATTGTGGGAACACTTACTGCCTGTTATTTAAGAGTTGCCAAGTGTTCCCATATTAACTCATCATTAACCAGTAAGCAGGTATTAATGCAAACATGCCAGCTGGTTAACACTTTCATACTCATTCTCTCCCCCCATGACATACCCTCTCAAAGAATATTTAAAAAAATAGCTAACAGGCAAAATACCACAAAACCCTTTAATGTGTTTGTCAGTAGCCTGTTTTTCACTCACAGACTAATTCTATATATGTCATTCAAAATTATGCACGCAAATATGGGCATGTATACAATTCACACATGCAATTTAATTGATTGATGAGTCAATTAGCGATGATAACTGGCCCTAATAATCAATTATTGATGCTAATTGGCATTAATTAAAATGCGTATGCAGACATTTAGGTGCAGGGATCCGTGTGTAAATTTTATGCATGGATCTGAAAAAGGGGTGTGGTCATGGGAGGGGCATGAGTGGACCAAGGGTATTCTTGGAATTTACATGCAGTTTTATAGAATAATGGAAATCCACATCTAATTTAGGTGCAAGAATTTACTAAGTTTACTAAGCCACGCTATAGGCAAGTTAGCATTTTTAGCGCAAGCTAATGCTAGAGATAACCATAGGAATATATTGGTGTCTCTAGCATTAGCGCACACTAAAAATGTTAGTACGCCTTAGTAAACAGAGCCCCAGGTTTTACTCGCTGTATACCCTCACATCCAAAATTGGGCTCAGATCCTGGCGCCATACGCCTTTCTATACACAGCACCCAACTCTGAGCACCATTTATAGAATAGCGCTTACTGCTAATTTTTAACGGTGCCCAAATTTGGTTGCCACTTATAGAATTGAGTCCTAAGCATGTATTAGGGCTTAATACCCTTTAGTAAGAGGGCCCCAAAAGAGAGGAATAGCTTAGAGAGACATAAACAGGGCAAGTTGTCTAATATCTGTAATATTCTACTTTTTGTACATATATACAGTACAACACTTCAAAGTATACTAAAGGGGGATTTTACCAACCTATGGTAAATATATGGCATTTTACCACAGCTTATTTTATCAGACAGTATCATAAGTTAGTGACTCACACAGTAAACTAATAATGGAACCCACAATGAACGTTGCAAACTGCATTATTCTGTTTTCTAGGAGCATCTTCCACACAGCCATACAATACATGCTTCGCAGTGCAACCACACTATCTATCAGGACATGTAATATGGGTCTCAGTGCAAACCTAAACACAGAATGTGCTGTGGCAGTGTAGCCTGACCACCTGAACAGCATCCTCAAATAGTATCCCTCAATCCTATCCCCCTGAAAGTACCTCAGATCTCCAAGATGGCGTCGAGGACAGATGCCTGAGAGGAACGCTCTGGTTTTCCTAGTCTTGAGATTGTGCTGCTGCACCCTACGAGGATTTCTATGGGGAAGCAGAAGGGTGATCCCCGCTCCTAGAAGCCTCCATTTGTGGGGATCCCAAAGTGTTTATCTCAGCTTACGATTCTTGGATTGCTTTCTTCTTCAGCTGTGGATGCAGTTCCTACCTTGGGGGGTTCAGCCTGATGTTGCGGCTGACCTTAGTACAGACTGGGTCTCATTGAGCCTGGATCATCGGCAAGCTCCTCCTCGACTCAGAAGCTCAGAAGCCTAGAGGGCAGATGCCGTACCGTGTGATTCGGAGGTTGGCGAAGTATTTGAAAATGGAGGTGCGGCTTGCTTGGACTCGGTTTGAGGAATTGCTGGGGTAGCAAAGGAGATTGGTGCCCAAGCTTTTGGTATTCCATCTTCTGGAGAAGTGTACTGTTTGCATGGAGAGCTACAGAAGCCTACTATAGTTGATCTGAAAGCCCTGTGGGTGGCACTTAAAACCATGGATAATTCTCTTGAAACCTCATTCCTAGGGATGAGGTAAGGGATTGAAACTGTGTAGACTAGGGTTAAAGTCCAAGAGGAGTTGGTGCAAAAGCATGAAGAGGGTTTGGATTTCCAGGATAGAAAACTGGAAGAAGTAAGATCTTTGGAACTTATGAAGATTACAGAACAGAGAACGTTACAGCACAAGTTGGAACATATGGAAAATCAGATAAGGAGAACTAATCTGACGTTTCTGAATTTTCCGAGGTCTCCAATAATTACTTCAATGGAGATGGTTCGTAAGTACTTTCTGGAGATATTGTGTGTGCCATCTGAGAATATGTCCCCCATTGTGAGAGTGCAGTACTTATTTTTAGGAAGTACTGGTGGATCATCTACTCCAGTGGAGGAGGCTGATATTTCTCCTTACTCAAAATTTGTCAGCATTCCTGGAAAACTCTCTTGAGGTTGTTACTAGAAGAACTACACTCCTAGGGTCCTGTTTACTATGCCATGCTGTGGGCACACTAACTTATTAATGATAGAGATACCCATATATTCCTATGGGTGTTGCTACAGATAGCACATGCTAATTTTTAGCGTGCACTAAAAAGTCAGCACACCTATTGTGTGGCTTACAGGCTTATTTTCAAAAGAGAAGGGGGCTCATCTTTCGACACAAATCGGTAGATGGGTGTCCTTCTCCCAGGTTCACCCAAATCAGCATAATTGAAAGCCAATTTTGGGCGTCCTCAACTGCTTTCTGTCGCAGGGATGACCAAAGTTCATGGGGGCATGTCAGAAGCGCAGCAAAGACGGCACTTGGGCGTGATTAACACATGAGCGTCCTCGACCGATAATGGAAAAAAGAAGGGCATCCCTGATGAGCACTTAGGTGACTTTACTTGGTCCTTTTTTTGTTACGACCAAGCCTCAAAAAGATGCCCGAACTGACCAGATGATCACCGGAGGGAATCAGGGATGACCTCCCCTTACTCCACCAGTGGTCACTAATCCCCTCCCACCCTCGAAAAAAAAAAAAACCTTTTAAAAATATTTTTTGCCTGCCTCAAATGTCATACCCAGCTCCATCACAGCAGTATGCAGGTCCCTGGAACACTTTTATTGGGTGCAGTGCACTTCAGGCAGGCGGATGCAGGCCCCTCCACCCCTACCTGTTACAATTGTGGTGGTAAATATGAGCCCTCCAAAACCCACCAGAAACCCACTGTACCCACATCTAGGTGCCCCCCTTCACCCCTTAGGGCTATGGTAGTAGGGTACAGTTGTGGGTAGTGGGATTTGGGGGGGTTGTGGGGCTCAGCACACAAGGTAAGGGAGCTATGTACCTGGAAGCAATTTATGAAGTCCACTGCAGTGTCCCCTAGGGTGCCCGGTTGGTGTCTTGGCATGTCAGGGGGACCAGTGCACTATGACTGCTGGCATCTCCCATGACCAAATGGCTTGCATTTGGCTGTTTCTGAGATGGGCGTCCTCGGTTTCCATTATCGCCAAAAATCGGGGACGACCATCTCTAAGGATGACCATCTCTAAGGTGGACCTAAATTTCATGATTAGGGTGTCCCCGACCGTATTATTGAAATGAAAGATGGACGCCCATCTTGTTTCAATAATACGGGTTTCCCTGCCGCTTCACAGGGACGTCCTGCGAGGACGACCTTAGGAAAACTTGGGCACCCCTTTCGATTATGTCCCTCTTAGTAAACAGGGCCCCTAGTGACTTTTGCTTTGGAGCATGATAGGTATTATATATTTCCCCAGATTCTATATAGCATGATTAATATTGTGCGTGAAAATCCTGTTATATTCTGGATTTGTGCATGAAATTTGTTACTTAACAAGCCAATCAGCACCAATAATTGCCACTTAACAATGAATTATTGACACTAATTGGCATTAACTAGAAATTACATGCACAATTTGTTAAGTGTATTCCATAAAATGGTGCACGTAAATTCTAATGTGCACTGTCAAAAAGGGGGCATGGCCATGGGTGTGGAATGGGTGGTTGTAGCCATTCTGAAAATTTGCATGCAGTATTATAGAATACACATGCTCTGCACTTAACTTAGGCACCTGTATTTACACCGAATTTTACTTGGCATAAATGGATGTGCCTTAAGTTAGACACTTACATTTTAATAGTTGTCATCCGTACCATCTATGAAATAATTTACCTATTGGGCAGTTCCTAAGATTACGATGCCTTTGTTCATCTCTGTCAGAGTTTAAAATACAAGCGGATATATTGAAAGCCCGTTTTCGAGAACATGGCTATCCTGATAAGACATTGAAGAAAGCTTACCTAAGGGCAAGATTTGCACAGAGAGATTTATTATTACAAGAACGTATGAGAAATGACGATGCAGAAGAAACATTGATCTGTGTTTTACCTTTCTCCTCTCTGGCAAAATTCGTAGTACATTATATCATGACACACTAGCATGTTTTACAAACTGATGGGATGTTTATGGAGAAGCCAATTATAGCATTTTCTAGAGCAAAAAATATAGGTGAATTATTATCTAAGAAAAAGAAACGATTGGCTAATAAAACTAATGTAATTCCACAACATGATTGCTGTGGTAAGTGCCAATGGTGCACTGAAACAATCCCAGGATCAATATGGACAGATCCTCAAACTAAACAAAAGATAAAATCTTACACATCTACCAATTGTTTGTCATCTATGGTAGTTTATATCATCCAGTGTCCATGTGATAAGATATACGTAGGTAGAAGTCAGCGCAGTATAAAAATATGTTTAAATGAACATAAATCACATATTTTAACAGGAAAATGGAGGCCCCGTTAGCTCAACATTGGGCTGATCATAAACATGATATTCTGGATCTTCATTGGAGAGTAATTGATCAATTAACAGTAGGGTGGAAGGGTGGTAATGTAGAAAGTATTCTAAATTACAGAGAACAGTTTTGGATTTTTTCTTTGAATTCAGTTAATCCTTACGGGTTAAATCACGAAATTGAATGGCTTTTATGTTCTGTTAACTACACAGACTATTACAGCTCCTCTAGTAACCCATTGCCTCCAATTGAACCACAAATTCATAGATTTACGATGGTTCATAGTGGATCATATTATAGATGTTCCTGGAGGGATAGACCGAACGAGTAGATTGGCCCATAGGGAACAATGGTGGATTTTTAAATTAAACACCATCAATCTTACTGGTCTTAATGAAACCATTGAATGGAACACCATTATATAAAGAGATGCTTTATAATTTGTTCTGCGTTGTAGTTTTTTAATTGCAGTTTTTCAATTGAAGTTATAGGATTGTTCTGCCTATTTTTGAGAGTCAATAAAGTTTTTACTGTTGCAGTGACGCCACAGAGGGAGGTTTCATCATGTAGCCATTGATTGTGCGCCTTTAAAAGCCTTGCAAGTGGAATCTTTTTAAAGGACTACAGTTGGTGTTGGAAATAAGGAGGAGCAGAAGGCCGCCTTAACCCTAGTCCCTGAAGAAAGAAGAGTGAAACCTGCGGCGTCGGGCGTGTTCAGGGGAAGGCGAAGGACTAGAATGTGATCTGTAGGGGTATTTCCCTGTGATCTAGCCTAAGCTGGTCTTGGACTATACAAGCCTATGACATCTTGGTATAATAAGATGGCTGCTGCAACATCTCTGTGTCAGCAAGATCCAGCTTCAGCTTGTGGAAAATCACTGACAGGCTTGCTAAAGCCAAGGACAGTCTGTGTTCTAAACACCCTCTTCTATCACCCTGAGAACGGAGTAGGGAGGCAGACATGGCTCCAGAAGTTACCATTCTCCAAGGTCACAAAACAAAGAACTCTTCTTGCCCATGTACTGAACTGGACAAGATCATGATTGGTTCCTAGCGTCACCTGACCGGGAGGTACGGGAAAAGCGGGAACAGAAGTAAGTTAGTGAGTCGGAGACCCTTGGAAGAGGGGCAACTGGTAAGAGGACCTGAGAAATCCAGCAAGGCTGGGGGGAGCCAGAGACTTTGTATGATACCAACCTCGTGACCTGCATCCTGGTGCAAATACCTGTGGCAGAGATATTGGCTCTGATAACCAAAGGAGAGACGGGGACCTACTTCGTTGCTGATAAAGACCTGCACTACATAAGACACAGACAGCTAAAATAGCGTCTGGGGAGATTCTGATCCGGTCTTATCTGAAGCCGTCATCACGACAGCGTGGTAAGATCACAGTGATATATTTCCTGGTCTGGGGTTAGGCAGTGGTTTTATCTAAGTACGACTGGTTTATGTCAGCTCTTGGTCAGGGAAAGCTACTAATGTGTATTTTGCATAAGATGTGATAAGTTTCATAAGGATTATTAGGTTATCATTTGTGCTGTTCTAATCATTACCGTACTTAGTCTCAGGATAATCAGGGTGTAGTATAGACAATATATTTTGATAGTGCTCATATCAGTAAGGGATATTTTTATTGCATAAGCTAGCGCAGAGTATTTCTATTTTCTTATCCATAATAAGCTTATATATATATATATATATATATATATATATATATATATATATATATATATATATATATATATATATATATATATCAGCTGTGTCTTTCTTTTCACTCTACACACCAACACCTGGAGAGGTGCCAGAAGCAAGATTCCTGTATCACACCCTAGACAGAGCTAGTGAGTCCGTTAGGCAGACTTATGCATCAGGGAATCTTGGTATAAGTAATCTGTGGGTACCTGTTGCCCTAGGTATTATTTATCTCACCCTACAGATCCCCAGTTATATGGTGGAATAAGGAGATATATATTGAGACAACAATGCAGCCATGATGAGAAGCTCCAGATGCATGACTCAGATAAGTGATTGTTTATGTTTAAATAGTAGCTGCCTTATACCATTATACATGTTGAGATAACAGTATTAATCAATGAGGCAGTGAGCACATGAACAGTGAGCACGTATTTTGGACTGGTGGGGCATAAGAATTTTTTAAAAGAAAAAAACAAACATATAAAAAATATTTGCACCAGTCTGATAGCACTTTTATTGGGATATGATGTTTCTAACAAAATAAAAATAATAATATATAAAAAAACAGAGCAACCCGATGAATGAAGTGCTACACCAGTAAGCTACGGAGATATACTGTGTGCTTATTATAGTGGGAATATCTGAGGGTGCTCTTTAACAAAAATAGAAATTCAGCACAATACTAGCGGCAGGCTAATGTTTTCCTGGTTTTGATGAGACAATTGGGACATACTTACCAGAGATTAAAGGATATACAATAGTTATACGATTGTGTTCACTTAGGGGCAGATTCTATATATGGTGCTATGAATTATGCATGCTAAATTGGGGTGCATGCCCTGTTTAACATGCATAACTTAATTGAGTAACAAGCCAATCGGCGCTGATAATTAATTGGTTGATAATTGGCAATATTTAGGATTTATGCACATATTCTATTATACAATGATGTGCATGTAAATTATAATGTGCTTACATATTTGGGGGTGTAGATAGGGGTGTTTCTAGGGGGACGGGGTCCTAAATGTTATGTATGTTGATAAAGAATACGGCCAAGCACCTAACTGTAGGTGCCACATTTAATCCTGTTCATAGCAGGCCTAATTGCAGGCACCTATAGATAGGCACAGTTTATGCCTAAGCATGATTCTATGAAGGATGCATACTCTTTATAGAATCACGCTCAACACATTAAATTTTTGGTGCTGATTTTTAGGCGCTCCTTATAGAATATACCCCACTATCACCCAAATTCTATATATAGTGCAACTTGAGTTGCGTGCACAATTCAGCTTGGATTCTGATTAGCACGCTCAACTTAATTATCTTAACATGCCAATAATAGCCACTTAATAAACAATTAGTGACACTAATTGGCATTAATTAGAATTTACGTGCACAACAAGTTTTACTTGGTGTAAATGCACACAACTAAATTTCGTCATGAAGATGGGTACTAGGTGTATTCTATAAACTGCACCTAACTTTAGGCATACTTTATAGAATACACCTAGGGGTATTTTTTTCAGTGCCAATTTTTAAAGTGCCATATATAGAATCTAGCCCTATGCATAAAAATAACTTTGGAATATTACCTCCAATACGTTTTACAGCATAATAGATAGGATTATACTGATAGACATGTGTATGCTATCTTCAAAGAAAGTTTGCATTAGAGGACAGGGGTTCTACCTACCTCTTCCACATCATTATCCAAAGCTATAAGCTTTAATGGAGATGATAAATTCCGATTGTCAGAGATGGTTGTGCCTACTGGGGATGACTCCAGGATGAATCCCTCATAACTGTACATTGTAAATAAGGTGATTGATTGTTCTCATCTAGGACATCGATATGCAAGTTGGCAAAAGCAGGAAGTGGGTGACCATTGTCTTGTTCTGCCTACAAAAGAGAAATATTTTTCACTTTTCATTTTGAATTTATTATACCTCTAGTCCAGACCTATCAGCTGACTCTAAGTACTTAATGGCACCACAAACTGTTTATAGGTCCTGTCTTTGGGGCCTGTTTATTAAACTGCAGTAAGTTTTTTGCATTTACAGTAGCTTAGGTGCAAAAGTGAATGCATGGTAAGTACAAGGCTTGTGAGGTAAATGTTGGGGACTTGCCCAGCATCTGCCCTTCATTTAAGGCAGGCACCTAGTACATGTAAATACATTGACAGAGAGAACAGTACATGTATTCAGGCTTACTGCCAACCGGCCGTGAAGTAGTAGAACGAAAGTTTTGCGGCCGGTTGAAGGCAACTTGTATGATTTGCTGCAAGCAGTTCTCAAGGCAAATTTGAAGTGCACTCTGATATTTGAAGTGACATACAGCACGTGTTTGAAAGGGAAAAGGAGTGCTATAAGAACCTTGAAAAAGCCTCTTGCACTTACTTGTTCTAGGTCATGAAACTTAATCCGCAGAAAGCTCCATTATATATTCCTGAGGCAGGCATGTTTTGTGCCGAAACACGGTGCCATGTCAAGTCTTGAGTATTGATTCTATATTATTGTGCATTGTTTCATACATATCACAGCAATACATTTTTAATCTAATTGATCCTGAGGTTTGTCTAGTCTTCCTCCATTCCCCACTTATTTGTATAACACCTCCATTCAGCAAAATGACAAGTTGTTCAAGATGTATGGCTATACAGATCTGCTGAACACAAATTTTCTAAATTTGTTTTTTCTCACACAACCTGAGTATTGATGAACAGATGGTTCTATACTTGGCAGTAACTCCTGCAAGATGTTTATTAAGGGGAACTTATTTTAGGAAACTATAGCTGTAGAGATTTTTTGTATGGAGCCTGCCTACGTTGTGATAACTCATTGTTAAATAACTCCTTTATTTTTTCTTAATAACAAATTAAGGGCCCTGTTTACTAAGGTGCATTAGTGTTTTTAGCGCTCCTACACTTAGCATGCACGCTAACCATGTAGGCGCATATAGGGATATTGTAGGCAAGTACATGGTTAATGCACATACATGGTTAACACGTGTTAAAAATGTTAATGCGCCTATAACACTGCTTAGTAAACAGGGCCTTAAGATCAATATTGATATATTCCATTGCTTGCTTCTAAGACAGTTTCAAAGTAAAATCTTATCTGGTTAATTGTATCATGTGTTGGTAATATATGGGCTGGAGTAAATTCAATTTTAAATTTATAAAGAAGGTAAGTAATATATTCTGCTTTGACTTTGCCTTGATTCACAATATTTCCTCAAGCTAGAGGGGATCAAAGTGGATATACTTTTTTAAGGAACTTAAGGCTCCTCCAGAGAACCATACATATCCTCATGACAGCACTAAATATGACCTATATATTACTAGTTTTAATAAAGTCAGGAGCCTAGTAGAAATGTGCACATTTTGCATTCCCATAGGATCTTTTCCCTCATGCTGCTATACTGACATTTTTCATTTCATCACTATTATGTATATGTCCCATATCTTCTCCTTCTAACAAGTTAACATCCATTGGAAAGTGGAACTTCAGTTTTGATTTGTATGTCTTTTTGTTTAATTTGGAATAAATTTAGTAATCACCCAAAATTATCTAAAAGTTATTTAGAAAATTATTAAAGTCCGTACTATTCAAAAAGGTTTAACCTCCAAATTTAACATAATCAGCTTAATCTCTTTGGTTTCAAATGATCCAAAAACACTTGAATCTATTTTACTATTCTACTGTTGAATATTATACCAAAATTTAATTTACTGTTTGTACTGTTTATATGCCATTAATACTGTATTCCTGATTTAGCTTATGAAAGCCACATTGAACCTGCATCCAGTGGGAAAATGTGGATATAAAATGCTTTTAAATAAATAAATAAACAAACACATAAATAAATAAAATATTTACTGTTTCTAAATGGAAAATATTTTCAGCTGATTCTCACAGTATGAGGGTAATTATATAACAAGACATCTGGTTTGATGGGACCTCCGTTACATCTTTGTCCAAGTGTCTAATCTTTGAGGAGGAAATTTCGAGGCTGTTTGTTGGTCTTGTGGGCCCAAGTCACCTGCAAGTCCATTTCAAAGGGAAATCTTACACATGCAAATAGATACATTGAAATTAAGCACAGGGCTTCAAAAATTAAAACCCTTCTTTCTTCTCCATCTGCTCAGAACAGCCTGTTTATTTTTTTATTTGATACATTTATATCCCACATTATCCCAAACAACTTTGGGTTCAATGTGGCTAACAGGAAGCAGTTTACTACAATACAATGCAAGTAATGTGAGAGTACACAAGAAGTGGACAATCCAATGAGTGACAATTTTTCACAGGGCTTCCCTCCAAAGATCTAAGGGAGGGCCATCTAAAAAGTAGGATTAGTCTTTACTCTCTCTCTCCACTATAATATAAGTTTACCTCCATTTTGATGGTCTATTTTCTATGCAACACTATTCTTCATCATCAACTGAGTCCACTCTTCTATCTAGCAGGAGTCCTCCACATGCAGTCGTGCCATTTTCAATAGTGAGGGGCAGGCATGCTCTGCAGGACTCCAGGGAACTTGCCTGCCCCTAGCAATTGAAAACACAATATAGTTTCCATTGGACAGAGAACTCTCTGGATGGATTAGGCTCTTCTTGAGCATGGTCAATCCCTGTGTTAAGACACAGGGCAAGCAACTCTAGAGTCAATGTAGCCTATAGCCCCCCCCCCCAAAAAGAAAAAAAAAATTAAAAAGAACAATCATTCTTACCCTTATCATCCCAGTATCCACAGATCTATCTAGTCACAATAACCAGCCAGCCAGCTCCTTCCCACTAGCTAGAAATTTAGCCAGCTGGCAACTTCATCTGTTCTACTCAAATTCCTCTCTCCTCCTCCCTTGCTCCTCACCTTCTTTCCTGCCCCTCCCCTTGCTACCCCTTGTTTCCCTCCCATTACTACCTCTGCTCTCTAGCTGGCCCTCCCTGTACCCTTCCCCACACTTCTGTCTTCGCTGGCCTTCAGCCCGGTTGTGGTCGGCCCTCCTTTAACGGGTGTACCTGGTTCTTTCCATATGTCACTGCCTGTTTACCCATGCACAGTTAGCACAGTCCTCAGAACACACCAAATCAGTCTGTTTTTCAAGATATGCATAGTGAACATACATGGGGTAAATTGCATGCATTGCCTCTGCTGTATGAAAATCTATTTCAAGCATATTTATTATGGGTATCCTGAAAACCTAACATGCTTGTTGTGCCCTCAAGACTAGGTTGAGAAACACTGGTGTACAGGTAACTACTTACTGAGCCAGTTTTATTCTTTTTAAATGAATACTCCTTATTTTGATATTTATCATCTACGTACATTTTCTCTTTGTGGACACTTAAAGACGTACTTTGTGAACTTGTTCCTACTATAGCTTATATCACCTGAACATCAATTCTTTTTAGACAATTCAATTCTTGGAACAAACATATGGTTCTTATCTAATAGGACTTTTTTTCTGTCATGGTGGGCAATTTAGTAAAGTATATATCAGCAGTGGCCAATTAGCACATGTTGCTATTTTGCTTTAATTGGTCTGTGCTTACATTTGCAAGATATAACAAACATCGTTTTTCTATGTGTAACCTGATAATGAACTGTTTTGCATGTTTTTGCATCTCAGCTCCTCATTAGCATACTCTTTTGTCTTACAACTTTCGTGAATTCTTAATTACTATCAGAAGCACAAATATGTTCCCTTTGAACCACAGCATTTGAAGCAGTTTTTGATAGGGAAAAATTTGATTTCTCACCCAGCAGATGATTATGTTGAGGAGGCCTGTTAAGGACCCAGAATAATTCATTTGTGCTTCCTATGTAGTGCTTTGTGCTCCTTTTGCCTCTTTATGGACATTATAGTGTGTCATTTCTGAGCTGTTTACTAAAGTGCGTAAGGCTTTTCCACTTACCTTAAATGCAAAACTTAAGGTGTGAATACAGGAGACAAGACCAGCATCTGCCCTGGCCTGCAATTAGTGGACATGGAACAATGAATTTTCCCCTGAGGCAACTATCAGGAAACATGGATTTCCTGTCAGGCTACATGTGAAGTGCCAAATATATTGACATGTTTTGGACAGCAGAATAATTGGATAACACAGCACACATTTTGCAGATAAGTAGGATTATAATTATTATATTTGGTGTGGACTGGGCATGTATTGTTTCTTTGTTTGTAGGAGGTGCTAACTGGACCCCTGGATATATTGAACTTTTTGAATCAAGCACTATTAAGTAGAGGTTTATTTTTCTTTAAGAAACCTATGATGTCGTTGTATGCTTAAGCTTGTGTGCTTATAGCATTTGATTACAGATGAGGTCTTTTTTTCTCCACTTTTATTACAGTGATATTAAGTTTTGGATTTTAACTTTGGGTCCAGTGTGCACTCACAGTGTTACCTGAATATAACTCACCTTGAGCTACTACTGAAAAGATGTGAGCAAAATCCAAATAAATATAAAATAGTACAAACTTGATTTTCAGATAGTGGGTGTACATATGCTACCTGCGTGGGCATATAGGACTAGATTTTTTTATATCATGCCTAAAAAATTGGCACCAAAATGAAATTTGCTTGTGTATTCTATAAGTACACATTAACTTAGGCATACTTTATAGATTAAGCCTAAATTTCCATATGGCATAGAATACTCTGAGTGCTGCTTTGCACGACTAAATTTAGTTAAGGGCAGTTAAACCAAGTAAAACTTGGTGTAAATCCCAACACCCAAATTATAAGCAGACTGGGGGTATTCTATAACATAGATTTTAGAAATGCCCATGACCTTCCCATTCCATGTCCATGGTGACGTCCACTTTTCAACTACGTGACTTAGAATTTACGCACACCACATTACAGAATATGCTTAGACAGTTCTATGTGTAAATTCTAATTAATGCCAATTTGTGCTGATAATTGGTTGTTAACATCCAATTATCAATACTGATTAGCTTGTTAACCAATTAGCTTATGCACATTGTTATGTAATATGTTGCGATTTCTGTGCAGAAATCTCAGCGCGATATATATAATCCTAGGGATAACGCGAATCCCAGTAAAAAATCTAAACACAGAAAGTGCCATTGTGACAGAACCTGATCCCCCTGAACAGCATCCCCCTCTGACAGTACCCCCTGTATCTAATCCCCTTTGCCAGTCCAAACATCCAATCAAAACCACCTGAAACGTATGGCCTTTCCCCCAGAAAGTAACCATCCCGGACCAACTGAGAGGACGCACAAGAATCTGCTCTATACTTACCTTGTTTCCTTCGTGTTGGTATGCCTTCCAAGTGTAAGGGGAAGGTGAGGTTTTATCCCACCAAAGCCACCTCTACTTCTGTCGATCAACAGAAGTTGGATTCGTTCATGCTCCTGCGGTGGCAAGGAAATGAGGGTGGGATCCTGGCTCAGCATGGGATGAAGGGAGAGTCCCAGTTTTCAGGAGAAATATCTTTGCCCTCCTCTGATCAGGTTCTTCCGCTGCTTCAACAGCTGCAGACCATGGAGTTGACTGCGGAGACCCCGAGGAAGGATGTGGCATCTTCAGTAGCCATTGTGGGGGACTCCTTTGGCTCTGGAGCTGTTGCTGGTTCATCAGTGGCAAGTGCAGGAGGAAAACTACCTGCAGACATGTCATCTAGAGTATAATCTCTACTGCTTTCTGGCATGGCCCCGGAGGAGGATTCACAGGTCTCTTCAGGAAAGGAACCTTCTGCTTTGGTTGCTTCCAAGAATTTCACATTAGAAACTTTGGGTGAAACACTAATTCATTTAGAGACTTTCATACAGGGCTGATCTCTGAAACTTTCATCTTTGGTGCAATCAGTATAGATGCTGGCTCAGGCAAGTGAAGGTAGTGTTGAAGACTTTAAAGATCAAGTTAATTCTTTAAAGGAAGTGTTTAGAAAAAAAAAGTACAAGTTGCTGTTATTAAGGATAAAGAAGTGCTAAATATAAGAATGGAGAATTCGGAAAATCAACTACGGTGTTTTAACCTTTGTGTGCTGAATTTTCCTTCAATAAGTGCAGTTTCACCTTTGGAAACTTTTAAAAGAGTATCCACTAAAAGTGGTACCATCTATTGGGGACATTTATTTCTTACCTAAAAGAAAGGAATATTCAGCGCCTGTGGGAACAATGGGATTTAATTTGGATGCCTCTCTGGGCTCAGTGGATAGTTTGGGTACTTCAGGAGTTATTCAATCCGTGACTGCTATGGTGGAGAGAGCTACTTTACTTGTTTCTTTGGTATCCAAATAGGACCTGAACTCATTGATACAGATTTATTTTAGGAAAGCTTCAAAGGTGTATGAGGGTCAAAAAAATGTGAATTTTCCCTGACCTTTCCTGGGCTACCCAGCAGAGGCATAAGTTATTTCTTGCAATGTGCCAACAGACTGTTTCTATTGGCGCAGTTTTTCAGTTAAGGTTTCCTTGTAAATGTGTAATAAAATATAACAACGAACAATATGTTTGCTTTATTCCTCAATAACTGAGATCTTTTCTTAATGTGAGGAAGTTTGCAACCAGGAGGGGGGGGGGGGGGGGCAGTGCTTTGACCTAATAGGTCCCTGATGTGACTCTCAGAAAGATAAACATGGTTAAATGTGTTAAATGCCTGCTGTCAGTCAGCTTGCATTTTGATCTTTTTTCCTTTTTCAGTTCCCTGCTGTTTTCTTTGATTTCCACCTCCTCCCCCTTTTGTGAACTAAGAGTAGAAGTGTATAGTTTATTTCTTTTTATGGATAATTTGTTCACATTGTTCCATTATATGCCTCAGGAGAGCCGGTTGATGTAGTGTATTTAGATTTTCAGAAAGCTTTTGACAAAGTTCCTCATTAGAGACTCCTGAGAAAATTAAAGAGTCATAGCATAGGAGGCAAATTTCTGCTGTGGATTAGGAATTGGTTATTGGACAGAAAACAGAGGGTAGGGTTAAATGGCATTTTTCTCAATGGAGGAGGATGAATAGCGGAGTATCACATCAATCTGTACTGGGGCCAGTGCTATTTAACCTATTTATAAATGATCTGGCAATCAGAAAGATGAGTTAGGTGATTACATTTGCAGATAACACAAAACTATTCAAAGCTGTCAAAATGCATGTGGCTTGTGAAGAATTGCAGGAAGATCTTAGGAAACTGAAGACATGGCATTCAAAGAGCAAGAGAAATTTAATGTAGACAAATGCAAAGTAATTCACATCTCCTTTCTCTTTTCTCCCTCCCTCTTCTCACACCCACCCCCTTTTTCAGCCCAGTGCCTTAACAGGTGAAGAACAAAAGTTTGTTTGTTTGTTGTTACTCAACAACTTTTTAATTTATTGGAAAGCTTCCCACAGGTAGATATAAATATTCCTCAGACCAAGTCCTCTGAGGTGGAACTGCAGAACACCAGTGCAGAGCCACTTTGCATCATATGGATGCCAGACAAGACAGCATCACCCTAACCACATCCTGTGGAATGGTGGAACAGGGCCTATGGAGTAAAAAAAAAAAAAAAACCCGAAAAACTGGATCAGCTATAGAAGGAACAGAGAAAATATTGGAAAACAACTTGGCATACTCCTCCCATAATTGTTGGATTTGGGGACATTCCCACCACACTTGAAAGTATGTACCCTCCATCCCATGTAGACGCCAACACTTATTAACCACAGAGGGAACAAAATAAGCTATGTGGGAGGGACAGCGGTACCACCTGTAAAGTCATTTTACTCCATTTTCAACCAGAGTGGCTAAAACACAGAATGAAAAGTGTTCAAATAAGCAGCAGTACAGATCTGATCTGTAAATGAACATCCCAGCTCACTCTCAAAGTGCAATAAAAGGGGAAACTTTTGAGGAGTTTCTTTACCCTAGTAAATGGTATATTTGGGATATCATCTTTCTCTGTCAAAGCCCATGAGACAATAATTCCTTGAGATGAGACATAGCCCACAAGAACCTTCCCCTTAGCAGATCATCTTGGAGGAGATGTCTAATCTGTAGATAAGTTTTAGTTGGAATCTGATACATGTATATCATGAAAAGAGCAAAAACTTCCCTTTAAGGGTTCCACAGAAGCATCTTATCCAGTGACTCACCATATATCGAAGGATAGGATTCTGAATTTTCCCTTGTCTAGTTATCTGGTAGGGTGCCCACAGAGCCTGTCAGCAGGAGGTAGAATCTAGAAATGCCCCCTCAATTCACACCCAGGGGAAAGGGTGACTGGCTTCCCAAGATAGAAAGGATCTAATCTGAACCACCCAAAAGTATCTGTTTAGATTGGATACCCCCAGTCCACCCTCGGCTCTCTCTCATCAACACCATCTTGGAAACTTAGGGCGGGTGTTTCCTCCAGATGTGTTGAAAAAGTTTACGTTGCTAAAGTGTTTAATGTTCCTCAGTGTATCTATCATATATGGACCCTATTCTACCACAACCACACCTTGTACTTGTGCAGATCGGAACCGGCGAATGCTGCTACCGTACTATGTAAGCTACATTGAGCCTGCAAATAGGTGGGAAAATGTGGGATACAAATGTAACAAATAATAAATAATAATAGTAATAATAATAATAATAATAATAATATCATGAAGTAAAATTGAATATCACTAAAACTGCTTAAAAATTATTTTAGCTGGTGGAAACAGTACTAATAAAGGCTATATTTTGTGCTCCTTTTTCCACACTGTTCTATACAATACAGTATGGCCAAATTTCAGTGTCAACAATTGGCTAACAACCAATTAATGGTGTTAATTGGCCTTAATTGAGAGTTAGGTGCACATCATATTCTATAATAATAAGCATATAACTCCTATAGTGCGTAATTTCAAGGGGAGCATTTTAGGGGGCATTGGGGGGGGGGGCGTTCCTATGAGCTATGCACATTTTTTATAGAATTTTCCTGATCCATACCTAATTTAGACACCGGCATTTACACCTAGTCTCAACAGGTGTAAATGCAGGTGCCTTAAGTTAGGCATGGATTAGGCACTTAGGCACTATTCTATTATATCTGGTTCTTTTATATGGACAATTATTTCTAAACTGGATTCACCATGGTTTACATAAAAGAAGATTCCAAAACATTAAGGCAAAGAGTTACAAAACCAAAAAACATAATACAGAATCAAACTTAACCTTCAAATAGATAAGTTCTAAACATTTTTCTAAAATTAATATAAGAAGGATGTGTTTTTAGGAACATAGGTAGCACATTTCATTGGTTTGCCCCTGACAAGGAAATGATTTATCAAGAATAGATTTTAGTGTGACATTTTTCATAGATTGATAGTCTAATGTTAAAGTCCGATTAGTAACACAAATTTATCCTAGGAGTGGAGGAGTGGCCTAGTGGTTAGGGTGGTGGCCTTTGGTCCTGGGGAACTGAGGAACTGAGTTTGATTCCAACTTCAGGCACAGGCAGCTCCTTGTGACTCTGGGCAAGTCACTTAACCCTCCATTGCCCCAAGAAAGCCGCATTGAGCCTGTCCTGAGTAAGAAAGCGTGGGGTACAAATGTAACAAAAAAAAAAAGAAGGAATCTATAACAAATCTACCAGCCCTTCTGCATTAGACCCAAAAAGTACTTTGAAAATTGAACATATCAATTTAAATCTGTTACACTATGCAATGGGTAACCAATGTAATTCCTTCAATATAGGTAAAATGCTATCAAACCGACCCAAACCAGAAATCAATATGGCTGCCGTGTTCTTCATTAACTGAAGATGAGCTTTCATTTTACAGTTAATCTGGGAATATAAGGAGTTGCAATAATCTAATTGGGAAAGAAGAATAGTGATTTGTGCCAAAATTCTAAAGTCTTCTTTCCGTAAAGAAGACCTAATTGCATGTACTTGTCTAAGTTTAATTTTTTGTTGTTGTTGTTGCTTAGAGCACCAACCTATTTTTCAAATGTAAGAGTAAAATCTATAATAGCTCCCAATACTCAAAACAACTCTCAATTTTCAAACTTTCACCAGAAGTCAAAACAATGGAACTATTTGGAATAGTTTCCCCAAACCAGAGTAACTTACCCCCCCTCCCCCCGTTTACTAAGCCATGCTAGCTGTGAATGGCCTGTGTCAGAATTAGCACATGGCAGCAGCTAGTTCAGCTTATTAAACAAGGGAGGGGGTTAGTCTTTTGTTTATTCAAACACAGAAAATGTCTAGTAACCTAATTATTGATATACAAAATATAATATTTAATAGAACTCAGAATATTGTCAGTTCCTCTCACAGGGAAAAGAAGAAAATATTATTCACATAAGATAATATTGTGATTCCCCTCAAGGAAGAAATTACACAGAGAACTAAGATACACACCAAACAATGATGGAGAAAGTGGAGAGCCCTGGGCACTCCACAACCAGGATTCCAACTAGAAGATCTCTCCATATACCCTTTAACACTATCAGTGGCATAATCAAAAGAGAAGGAAGCCCATCTTCTGACAAAAATCGGGAGATGGGTGTCCTTCTCTCAGGGTCACCCAAATCAGCATAATCGAAAGCCAGTTTTGGGTGTCCTCAACTGCTTTCCGTCACGGGGATGATCAAAGTTCACGGGGGCGTGCCTGCAGTGTACCAAAGGTGGGGCGGGGACGTGGTTAAGAGATGGGCGTCCTCGGTCGATAATGGAAAAAAGAAGGGCGTTCCTGATGAGCATTTGGCTGACTTTACTTGGTCCAATTTTTTTCATGACCAAGCCTTGAAAAGGTGCCTGAACTGACCAGATGACCACCAGAGGAAATGGGGGATGACCTCCCCTTACTCCCCCAGTGGTCACCAACCCCCTTCCCTCCAAAAAAAAAAATTAAAAAAAACATTTTTTCCAGCCTCTGCCAGCCTCAAATGTCATACCCAGCTCCATCACAGCAGTATGCAAGTTCCTGGAGCAGTGTTTAGTGGGTGCAGTGCACTTCAGGCAGGTGGACCCAGGCCCATCCCCCCTACCTGTTACACTTGTTGTGGTAAATGTGAGCCCTCCAAAACCCACCCGAAACCCACTGTACCCAAATGTAGGTGCCCCCCTTCACCCCTTAGGGCTATGATAGTGGTGTAGAGTTGTGGGGAGTGGGGTTTGGGGGGCTCAGCACCAAAGGTAAGGGAGCTATGCACCTGGAGCAATTTCTGAAGTCCACTGCAGTGCCCCCTAGGGTGCCTGGTTGGTGTCCTGGCATGTGAGGGGGACCAGTGCACTATAAATGCTGGCTCCTCCCATGACCAAAGGGCTTGCATTTGGTCATTTTTGAGATGGGCGTCCTCGGTTTGCATTATCGGCGAAAACCGAGGACGTCCATCTCTAAAGACAACCATCTCAACATTTAGATCAACCATCTCTTAGGTCAACCTAAATGTTGAGATTTGGGCGGCCCCAACCGTATTATCGAAATGAAAGATGGATGCCCATCTTGTTTAGATAATACGGGATGCCCCGCCCTTCGCGGGGACATCCTCAGAGATTGGTGCCCTTAGAGATGGGCATACCCATTCAAAAATGCCCCTCCACATGATCTACTCTGTAAAATTTTCTGAAATCAAGTTAACACTATACGTGACACTCCTACTTCAGATAACCTAGACAGAAGTATGTGATGATTTATAGAATCAAAGGTAGCTGATATATTGAACAGCAATAACACAATCTGTAATCCCTGACTAAAAAGATGTCTAATTTTAGTTGTAAGAACAAGGAGCATTGTTTATGTATTATGTCTTAGTATAAATCCATGCTGTGACTTATGCAAAATATTAAATCATTAACTGAAAACTCCAACACCTTTGCCATCCATGGGATACATGCAATAGGGTGATAATTCTCCACTTTTGTCAGGTCAGCATTTGTGGATTTTGGCAAAGGAGTTAAAACTATTCCTGTCAAAGATTCAAGATAGCATCCCAAATGGAGATTTACATTAACAAATTCAGTAAGGCAATTTAAGACTTCTGATGGCACGTCAAACAACAGATGTGATGGACAAATATCTAAATTACATGTTTTCTTTGAAAGCCTAATCAAGTATTTATTGACAGTTGTTAAAGAGACCCTCTCAAAAGCATCTCAAACTCTATCTGCAGGAACATATATTTGTGAATTGCTGGATAAAATTATTGCTGATTCTAAATTATCCAGACTAAAAGATTGTCTAATTTTCTTGACTTTATCCTGAAAAACTTTGTGTTAATCCCTCTGCCTTTGGTAGTAATCATTAATATATTATCAGTATTACTCAAACTCTCATATACTTTAAATAAAACTTTAGATGGATTATCTGGATTAGCAATATCACAGCCATAAAATTCTTGTTTTGCTTTTACAAACTGATACTTATATTCCTTTATTACTTTTCTACAACTAGCATAGTCTGAGCTATCCCTAATCTTTCTCCAGATACGTTCTAAATGCCTACAAGATCTCTTTTTTTAATCACCAGAGAATTACAAAAACCTCTACACATCTCCAAGGTCACTGAGGTCCTCCCAAGAAGATCCCTAACCACACCCTCTCCAAAAAAAAATATGCAATGATACCCTTCAGAGAGCCTTTTCTGGGGTAGCCCCCACACTTTGGAATGCACTTTCTGAAAAGCTTCACTTAACATAAGACTATCTCTACTTCAGGAAGCAGGTGAAATCTTGGTTTTTTACCCATGCCTTTAAAGCAAAAAGTAACTAACTTGCTAGCTACACACACACAAAGAGTGAATCTGGCTGTACATACTGTAGCAGGACATGTTTATCTACTCCTAACATAGCTGAGATAATACTCAACAACCTTTCTGACTTCACGTGCAACTTTTTAAAAAATATGTCTCCTTATTTTCTAGCTCCTGTTACTCATCTATCTGTATGTTCTGTCTTTGCTTATACTTTGTGTTATCTATTAAAATGTTTTATTGCTTACTTTGTTGACATTGTGATGTAGCATACTACGCCATACCTTGTATTATTATTTGAATATGATTCCTGCCGTAATTGCTATTGCCTATGTTTGATTTATTCTTACGGTACACTGCCTTGAGTGAGTTCCTTCAAAAAGGCAGTAAATGAATCCTAATAAATAAAATGCAAAAAAGTCACAGACTCTTAAAAAAATACATTGCACCATGCTAAACAAGTCAAATTTATCAGTGAGTCTCAGAAAGATGTTTCTTTAAAAATGATAATAAATGGAGACAGTGGGAAATTGATTTTGTTTGTTAATACTTTGCAAATGAGTTTTAAAAAATGAATTCCTTACCATTTAGCTGACAATCTGCAGTTGAGCAGCTTGACAAATTATAGTATCATACAGAGTGTACAGACTAGGAGATGGATTTCTAGGGGGTAACTCTGACACATGTGCAGGCTAAAGGTGGTTAGAGATGAAATGAAGGAATTAGGGAATATTATCATTGATCAAGAACTGTAGAAAAGACAACCAACTGCACCACTTGCCCTGAAAAATGATTAAAAACCGAGGGTCAACAGACACTTAACAGAAGATTATTCTTTCTCGAAACTGCAGCTGGCTGTAACCTAATTAAATGCACTGATTGTGATTACTGCATCATTAACTAATTGATGACTACATGGTTGGCTGCAGCACCGATCACTTTGAAGAGAATAAGTTCTCATACTGTTATTTTGTTTGTAGGTAATCTGCAGAAGAGAAATAGCTTAAATGTAATACATTTGATGAAGAAACCCTCAAAGGCCTATGTGCATGTGAAAGCACCCTTAATTTTGAATTGGTGTCCCCTTTGGTGGAGAGGGAATGCCCACTCTCTCTTCTTTCCAGCACTGTAGTGATTGACTGGACAACAAGCAGGGATTAAAGGGGAGAAGATTCAGATTTTAACCTCTGCTTCCACAGAGGCAGATAAGCATCAGTACTGGAACAAGCATCAGTGCTGTGGCCAAGCCTATTTTTAATTTTTTTTTTGTTACATTTGTACCCCGTACTTTCCCACTCATGGCAAGCTCTATGCGGCAGGCAATGGAGGGTTAAGTGACTTGCCCAGAGTCACAAGGAGCTGCCTGTGCCAGGAATCAAACTCAGTTCCTCAGGACCAAAGTCCACCACCCTAACCACTAGGCCACTCCTCCACACCACCTAAAATCAATTAATTTAAAATTTCAGGGCCATCCAATTGTTTTCTTATAACCTGGTCCCTCTAGGTCCAGTCACCATATCTGCTGATACTAGGATTGCCACCCAACTGGTATTTGCCTGGCCTGGCCAGTTTTCAAAGGTGGAGGATGGCAGCCACAAGGACAAACTGGTCAAAGCCAGTGCCAGTTTTCTATCAACCTTCACCCTCTGCCCTCCACCTCCCACCTCTTTCTGGTGCTGCTGCTGCTGCTGCTACTAAAACTCAGTGGGATTTATTTCCTTTGATTTATCTGCTACTTTCAATTTATTAATCACTCCATGCTTCTCCAAAGGCTCACTGACCTTCTGTATATGCCTCTAGTAGGGTTGGGCAACTTTAAAGTGTACATTTTGTAGCATTTCTTTTCTTGCTTGGGGGTTCTCCCAGGGATCATCATGGGAGATAGCACAAAATGAACATTTTCTGGACTTCCAACCCCCTGCAATCCAAGCCCCACTTCTGGCCCCACTCCTTATGGCTACCCCTTCATATACCTTCTCCCTGTGGGACACCCCCTCCCTAGGCCTACTTCAAACCCTAATCGTCCAATGGGGGATTGTTGGGGCAGGAGAAATGCCCATTCATTCCTGCTTATGGCTGCAGTTGTGAGACTAGGATGAAAGATTGTAGCACTAAAGATTGCCACTCCAAGTTAGGCACCATTTATATAGTGCCGGGATCTGCATCAAACTTTTAGGTGTAAGGATTTACACCAACTGAACAATGTTGTAAATCCCCCTATCTAAATTAGATATGGATCCCTCAAATTCTATACAGTGCACACATTTTTAGTGAACGCCCCTGACCCACCCACAACCATGCCCCCTTTCAGTGTTCCATATTGCAGATTGTGATGTGTTTGTAACCCTTTATATTCAACATTTGCACTTTGGATTTATTTTGGACTCCTGATGCAGTCAGCATAGCCAAAACACAGCCCGTGTCGAGTCCCTTGAGTGGAAATATGCTCTTCTTTATTAAAAAAATGACCTTTTTGAAGATCGTTTTGGCTGCATGCTGCTCTTTTGGCTATATCCACTGTTTGGTGGATGTTAGCTATTACTACAGAGACATGCTAACTGCTCAATGCACTTTACTGAAAGGGCCTCTAGTTCGATTTGCATGCATTAAAAATGTTTTGACCTAACACCTCTAAGATAGATATTCTTCAATCTCAAATTGTTTCTCAAGAAACTAATCTTAAAAACTTTGATGCCTCACTAACCCAAGTAAAAGAAACGGAGATTAAGTTGCTCCAGAATGCTGATGTAGTACATTGTAAATTAGAGAACTTGGAAAATGGGGCTAGATCATTGAACTTGAGACTTTTAAATTTTCCTTCTACAAAATATACCCCAATAAGAGAAATATTTCAGAAGTTTCTAAAAGAAGTACTCCATTATCCTGAAAATGCATTTCCTCCATTACAGAAGCTTTACTATTTGCCTACTCGAGAAACTAAACCAGCAAATGTTTCCTCTGAAAGTTTAGATGTATCTGCACTTCTTGAGAACTCACAAGATGCAGTAGACTTTAGGTCTACGTTATTGGTTAAATTTGTTTTTCTTCAAGATAAAGAGGCAGTAATAAGACTTTATTTAAGACAATCAATTCCAGTTCTTTTTATGGGAGAAAAGATCCAGATATTTCCAGATGTATCTAGAGTGACACAAGAAAGAAGGAGAGATTTCTATCTATGAGCCAAGAGACCTTGACTTTGGGAGCCAAATTCCAGCTAAGGTTCCCTTGTAAATGTGTGATTCAATTAGAGAATATGACATATCATGTTTTGATCCATTATAACTTTGTCCATTTATTGATGCAATAATCCTTAAATGACTGCAGAGATCTTACTGAATATTATATGTAGAAGTAATCGTTCTATCTAAAACACTATCCTTTTTTGATGTAATTTTGTTTTTCTTAATTAATAGCCTTATCCTCTTATAAGGTTTTGTGTATCAGTCTACCCCCTTTTTTGTGGACTACTGCATAACAATGAGAAGTTGGAAAGGGGAAATTGTTTCCCTTAGTATATTTTTTCCTTGGAAAATAATGGCATATTTCTTGACAATGTTCGCTTTGGAATTGTCTATAAAATTTATAAATAAATAATTAAAAAAAAATGTTTTGACACCTTAACAAACCAAACCACATGCTAATAAATGTATATCCCTATTCTTAAAAGAAAAATACATTCTGGTATCTTACAGAGATGAATGCTTTAACATTTTCAGTTTCTCAAAGTTAAAAAATCAATAGAGGAGAAAAGAGAAACAGTATACAATTCTTCATAAAACTATTTCCAAAATCAAAATAGCAGGCAGTATTTAAATATCCCACATTGTTTGTATATTATTGGATAGATTCTTGATAACTACTTTGTTCGGAACTTTAACAAATTTCTCCTGGGGAGGGGGGGGGGGGGGGGGTTATGCCAGTGACGCGAGAGTACCCTAAGCAATCCTACCATAATTTTCTTCCATTACACGGAAGTGAAGGACAGGGTTCTGAAGCCTTTTCCCCCTGAGGTATTTTTTGTACTCCATCAAACAATGTGGGGTATTTAAATACTGTCTGCTATTTTAACATTTTCAGTGCCATGATATAACGCATTATGTATCTCAAACAGAGAGAGAGAGAGTCTGAGTGTAGACACCTTAAAATATCTGACAGCTGACAGAATACTCTACCAATCCATGAAAGTGAGTTGTCCCGAGAAACTAGAGGAATTATTACCAGATGCCTGAAGAGTGTAGCCAGAGTATGGAAACATTTGTTTGTGCTAGGGATGTACATTTCTATTTTAATCTTTTTTATTGCTTATCATCCAGTGGTATGTTATGTTATTTCAACTGGCTGCAGATTGTTTGGGAGATAGTTCCTAGTGCTGGCTTTAAAATTCCCATTTCAATGCATATTAGTCTTGTTGACCTATTTTCTTCCATGAAAAATTTCAAGGGCTAAAATTCATTTGGCTTGTGAGATAAGAAATCAAAAAATGAAGGACCTTGGAGAAAATCTCCACGTTGAAGCTTTTCTGACAGTTTCTAGCAATAGTATATTCCATATTTTCTGGCTGTAAGTTTATGCCAAATGGTAGGGGGAAAAAAACTTAAACATCTTATTTTAAGATTATCATGATCCTACTGAAATGTAATTTGCTTTTCATGGGATTACATTTTGTTTAAACAAGATTAACAATTAATTAAATGTTATTAAGATAATTATCTTTCCCAGGAGTCAGATTTTCTTTCTTCAAGCAAAAATGTATTTGTTTTAGTCCCTTTTTAATTTATTTATAATGTCATTTTACAGAGTGTTGCTGAAGGTCAACTAAGCATACGCTCTGTAGAGAGGAAATGGGTTATACGATGAGGAAAAATCAGAAACAAAATATGGAGATGAAGTGAGCAGTTCTTAAATGATTTTTCCTTGGTAAACAGGTATTTATCCATGCAGAAGACCCTTTAACAAAATCAGTAGAGGCCTTCTCTGATCTGTGTGGAAGAGTGGTGCTGGGGGAAGGGCCAGGGTGGGATGGCTGAGATACTCCTGAGGATTTAATTTTGAAATTTCAGAGCAGTCTTGGGGAAGAATGGGCATTCCCGCTTTATCTAGCTAGTGCTTTAGAATTACTAAGCACTATGGTGTGAATTCTATATATGAGGCACAAAAAATCAGCTCCAAAAAAGCGCTATTCTATAAACCGCGCATAAAGGTAGGCATGATTTATAGAATAGCACTTATACCTGGGAATCGCTCCTAACTATAGGCGTGACCATTTGCATATGATGCAAATTGTCACACCTAAATTAGGCACATATCCCCATTATTCTATAATTACCCATGTAAATTTTCAAAATGTTCCCGTTCCACCCATGACCTTCTTATTTCTGTGGCCACTTTTTGAACTCACATGTAAAATTTAGGTGTGGATCCTGCACCCAAATTTATGTGCGTACATTTGAATGTAATCTAATTAGTGCCAATAATTGCTTGTTATCAAGCCAGTTATTGGCATTAATTAGCTTGTTATTCAATTAAATTGTGTGCATAAATATGTGCAAACAATTTTTAGCAATTCTTATCGAATTTGGGGGTAATTGGATAGCTCTAGATTTATATAGGAGAACTTAGGAGGGAATTCAACAAGCAGCATTAGAACTGCTGTGCGTGTATAAGGGAATTAAGGTGCGCTAAATGCTAAGAAGGCCAAATACTTATGGGCTTCTTAGCATTAGCGTCCATTAATCTCTTTAATGTACATTAAGGCCCTAATGCTGCTTGATGAATTCCCACCTTAGCACTAAATAGGAAACAGTAAGTGCTCCCACAATATTTTTGTTTGTTTTGATTTTTCATGTGCCAAGAATAAAAGAAAGTAGCCAAAGTTAATGTTGTGGTAAATCCTGGCTTAGTGCAAGGGAAAGTCCTTTGTTGAAAAGCAGTCAGTTCAGATTTCACCATGCCTTAATAAAAAGTTGTCACAATAACCATTTATGTTCCAGCACATAACTAGTTGAGTTGTCATTGTACGACATAATTGGTTATGTGCCAGAACATTATCTGAGCTGGCTCTGAACCTCTTGATATTGCATACGTTTATTTTTTCTGAAACGGATGCTTACACTGCACACACTATTTGCATAAATATCCATTTATCTTTTTGAGTTACTTATTCAGTGGGGTTATGTTTGTCTCTTATTAGAGGTTAGAAGGGTTTAATTATACTGCAAGTATAAATTTTGCAAAAATCCGTGGTGTGCTGGAGCCGGCTTACACTGGCTCGCGAGAGTTGGCTGTAAATGTTTCATTATTTT
The DNA here is from genome assembly GCF_901765095.1 of Microcaecilia unicolor. Classification (NCBI taxonomy): domain Eukaryota; kingdom Metazoa; phylum Chordata; class Amphibia; order Gymnophiona; family Siphonopidae; genus Microcaecilia; species Microcaecilia unicolor. The sequence continues at coordinate 89,682,897 of NC_044035.1, forward strand.
TGCAAGCCGGTTGTTGCTCCAGATCAGCAGGGGCAGGAATAGTCCTCCTACGTACACTTCTGCCCATGCACTCTCCACTCTCCGTCATAAATTTCAGCGGCAGTCTCACAAGATTGCTATGGGAACTCACAGCAGCCATTTTCAGTACAGAGAGTGGAGACTGCATGGGCAGGAGTGTAGGAAAATTGCTCCTGCCCCAGCTGACCACTGGACCACCACGTCTGTGTAAGGCAGGCTCTGGCAGTGGAGAGCGGGATGGAGTTTGGTTTTGGGTTAACATACTGCCTACTGCACGAGGGAGAGAAGAGGACAAGCTGCGTGGATGAGAAGACAAGAAGATGGATAAGCAGTAAAGAATATTATATGTTTTAATTTTATTTGTAAATTGGTTGCTGCCTGCGAATATCATTTGTACCAATAGAATGTATAATATAGTTATGTACATATCCTAAGGGGTTTGTTTTTTTTTGGGGGGGGGGGAAGAGAGGGCTCCTTTTACTAAGTGGAGGTAAGCAGAAAACGGACTTACCACTCACTATACAGGAAGTACCGCCAGGCTACCACAGCAGCCCAGCGGTACTTCTTACCCCTAGCGCACCATCATTTCCGGCACACAAAAATGTATTTACTTTTCTAGTGCCAGAGTGTACCCTGCAGTAATTGAGTAGTGCCATGTGCTGCCTGGTTACCTCCGGGTTAATGAGGGAGCTCTTACTGTCATCTTAATTGGTGGCGGTAAGGACCCCTCCTTCAAAAAATGGCAGTGTGGCAAGTGCTTTACTTGCCACACAGGCATTTCCTGTAGGAAAGCGAGACTTCCCTTTTACCAGCTGCAGTAAAAGGGGGGCCTCTGTGATCGTGTGAAACACGTGCCGATACCACTACCGGCCCCCTTTTGCCGCAGCTTGGTAAAAGGGGCCCAGAGCCTATTGTTAAACATTTACCAGCACACCACTGGCTAAAATGTACATCTTTCTAGGGGGTTCACAAACATTTTCTCAGCACAATATTTTTTGGACTCCAGATCCAGATGTGGCCTTGAGTCAAAGTTCAGGGAGTCCTCCTTGTGGTTTTCTTGGCATCACACAGGAGTTGTCATTGCCGTCTCCTGAGGCATGAAAAATCAAGGGAGAAGATGCACTAAACTTACTGGGCCAGCAACGTGCTTTTTTGACCAGTTTCGGTGGTTTAGCAAGCATGTTATTCAGCGGGAGATGCACAGAGGGGTTTTGCGAGCTTTTTAACGTTCACGGCAGCAGACAATGGAAGCAGTATGCTAATACATTAAAATGAGCTGATTACCATTCAAATGTGCATTCCAAACAATGCACAGAAAGGCCCACCTACCTTTCCAGAGGGGGATATTTTAGTGGGAGGTCAGGAGATGTCGTAGCATAATGGTGGCTCCTGGATCTCACCACTGCAGACGCCTGGGATTTCCTGAATGTTGTAGAGCTTTGTTCCTATTTCTTCTCAGTAGCTCTGAGGGCCCATCATGTGGCAAGTGAAGGGGAATGTGTGATCACCCAGAACAAAAAAAAAAAGGGCTGCAGTACGTTCTGGAGCACTCCAGCCATTGGATTGGAATTGTTTTGAAAGCCTCGGGAGGACAGGAGCTGTAGCGAAGGTAGCTTCCTGGTAGAGCAATGTTTTCAGTGAAATGGAGTGGTCCCCTTGAGCTCGATGTGCTGCTCCAGCCAACCAGAGCAATACTATCTCTCCCTCTCCCTCCCTGGGCAGAGCATCTGCTCTATGATCTGATCTAGCTCCCCGACCATCAGCTCGCAGATCCTGGCTCGAAAGAGACATAAAGTGAGTTGCCTTTCTTCCCCAGACAGCCTGTGCAGCTTGTTTTCATGTGATCCCTTCTGCACAGATCATAGGAGGCGCTGGGATCGCATCAATCACAGCCTGTCTAGGTGACTGGTGCTAACTGCAGTAGAAATGAAGTTCCTTCCTTGCATGTCCCCCCTCTTTAAACCCATATATTGCATGCATCCTTGGCTGGCATAGCATTTCCACAGCTTTCATACATACACAGCATGGGGGTGGGTTGTCTTTTCTCTCTATAACCAGGGCATGCACAGAACAGCCACACTTACTGATTGACTATTCTACGTATGCCCTGGTGCTCTTCCTACCGAGTTGCACGGTAAAAGTCCATGCAGCTCATTTGCATGCGATTTGTTTTGAGCACTTCTCACTGTTTCTACCTCAATAATTTTTACCGAGGTGGAAATAGTAAGCGGGTGTTACAGGGGACATTTGTGTATCGGTCTCTAAGTGACTTGCCCAAGGCCACAAGTTGCTGCTGTGGGATATGAATCTGGGTTTTTCAGTTGCAGCCCACTGCTCTAACCATTAGGTTACTTCTTTGCTCTTTTCTGGTCTAGTGTGGGCCAAATAATTCTTAGGATCTCTTTGTGATAAAATACAATTCCTAGATCCAATATCTATAGGGCCTTGAAGGGTAGGACAATAATTTTGTGGTATCAAAGAAAAAGCCCTGGAATTATGGAAAGCATGAATTTTGTTAAAAAAAATATAGAGCACTAAATCTTATTAAGTAATACTCAATCATTTCAATATAGTCAATCTTTGGGCTGATTTAAAAGTTGAAAATGTTAATTTGAACTTGCTTCATTCTGTCAACCTGAAATAGATTGCCACAATGTTCTAGAAAATGAAATGTCAGTAATATTAATTATTATAATTTCATCTACACCATACCAGCATGCATTGTATAAGTGTGTCCTGAAAACATATATTCTATTCTGCTTCAAAGCAAATACTATGGGGCCCTTTTGCAAAGCTGTGCTAAAATGTGGCCTGCACTATTTTTAGCATGTGGGTTTCCTACATGCTGAGGCCACTTTTAGTGTGGCTGTAAAATGGCCACAATTTCTTTTTTTTTCCATGAATGGCCATGCACTCATTTCCCAATTAGTGCATGGCCATTACTGTGTGAACCCTTACTGATACCTACTTTGTAGGCAGAAAGGGCTCATATGATAACCCAGTGCTAATCAGCAGTGTGCAGTGATTTGCCTGTGCTAATCGATTAGTGTAAGGCTCACCTACTCTCAGCCAAACACTTCCCCCCATGCTATTACTGCAGGATGCCTGAGCATGTCCCACAGTAGTGCCTTTTAGCATGCGGTAAGCAAGTGTTACTGCTTACCGCCACTTATTAATTTATTTGTTGCATTTGTATCCCACATTTTCCCACATTTTTGCAGGCTCAATGTGGCTTACAGTATGCCGTAGTGGCGATTGCCATTTCCGGAATTGGGTTTTTTGGGTGGGAGGGGGTTGGTGACCACTGGGGGAGTAAGGGGGGTGATCCCCGATTCCCTCCGGTGGTCATATGGTCAATTGGGGCACTTTTTGACACTTGGTCCTAAAAATAAATGGACCAAGTGAAGCCGGCAAAATGCTCGTCAGAGCCGGCCATCTTTTTTACATTATCGGGCGAAGCCGGCCATCTCGTAACCACATCCCATCCCACCCCCATCCCGCCTTCGCTACCCTGCCGAAATGCCTCTTTGAAGTTTGGCCGGCTCCGCAACAGAACGCAGTTGGCGCCGGCCAAAATCGGCTTTCGATATACCAATATGGCCGGGTTCAGAAGATGGCCGGCCATCTCCCGATTTGTGTCGGAAGATGGCCGGTGATCTCTTTCGAAAATAAGCTGGAGAGTGAATTATAGATTAAATTAGATATCAGTTCATTTCAGCGTGAGAAATAAGGTGGTGGTGAATTAACGTTCCTTAGTGACAAAGTTACTGAAGCAGTCAGGTATCGAGAGTTCGTTTTTGCCTAGTTCTGGAAGAGTTTCATTGTCTGGTATTTAGGATGGATCATTGTGGTATGCCTTTTTGAACAGGTTGGTTTTTAGCAATTTTCGGAAGATTGTTAGGTCGTGCGTTGTTTTTATGGCATTTGGTAATGCATTCCATACTTGCGTGCTAATGTAGGAAAAGATGGATGCGTATGTTGATTATATTTATATATTATATTTATATTATACTTAGCAAAAAGGGCTGTAAAATATTTTACTGGTTCTTTTGCCTCCCTCTTCAAAGCAGTCAGGATATAGCTAATGCAACAAAGAAAAGAGTCCAACAGTAACACAGATCCTTTGGGAAACCTGGGAATCATCAAAATTGCAACAGATCAAAGCTGCCAGATTATTCATTTCAAATACATCTCCATATAGTACTGTATGCCCAGCTGTTATTTAAGAAAAGTGACATTATTATCTTACTGATTGACAGCTTGACATATTATTCCCTTGGCTGCCCACAAACACAGCAATTAATTCTAATATTGCATGGAAAACATGCTCTAATAATATACAGTAGAATTAAAGTGGAATGAACTCAGCAAGCATTTTGTTTTGCCTTGTTTTACCTGTGTTGTAAAGATCTTACACTATAGAGTTATGCTTCTACAGATGTATGTGTGAGAGTGAATTTTATAGCCTATAGTGTCAGGAAATGTTCCAGTAACAAAATTATTGTTTGAAGGAAAGAGATTATCTGATGGTTTGACTAAAAATAAATCACACATAAAGGAATCAATTCTATAAATGGCACCCAAAAATGCGTGCCAAGCATTACTCTATAAATGACGCGCAAAATTTGGCACCATTTATAGAATTGCAGTTAGCACCGTGATCTGCACCAATTTTGGGCATGGTGATTTACACTAACCGAAGTCTAGTGTAAGCCCAGGTCTAAATTAGTCGCTGATCCCCCAAATTCTATGACACTGCATGTAAATCCTAGAAATGCCCATGATCTACCCATGCCTCTCCCATGGCCATACCCCCTTTTTGGATCCACATGAAAATATTTACATGCACATCTTTATAGAACTGCGACTATAAAGATGTGCACATAAATTCCAATTATTTGCAATTAGCGCTAATTGAATGCTAGCACCCAGTTATTGGTGCTAAATTGATTCATTAAGCAATTAACTTGCACGTACAATTTGGGCACACGCCCAAATTTGCACACGCAATTTTGACCAAGTTAGTCCAATTCTTAAAGGAGAATGTCATGATCCATTCATTCTTTCCTCTTACTGTCTAGTTTCCAATCTTGTTTTTGCCTCAACATTAACAGAAAAACGTTTTTCACAGCTGACTCAATGCATTGAAACGTCTAACATTCTCCACCCATGTCTAGTGAAGGGCACAGCACGGAAACAGTGGTCACTTCACTCATCAACAACCTGCACACTATTTTTTGAATCTGGAAAAGCTGCCCTCATGATACCTTTAGATTTGAATGCAACATTTGATTTTATACACCTGACCTCTTAACTCAGTAGGCTTTCTGAAATGGGCATAGCAGGTAATATTTTTTGATGGGGTACTTGGGGGTACTGAGTACCGGCACCTTTTCTATTGTGTGCTGAAATTAGCCCAGGGTTCCCCAAGTTTTAATGAAGAGCTCAGACTCTACACACCAATTCCGCCTTGTCATAGATTCTGTGACTGGTGCAGGGGTCCTGGCTATTGTGGGGTGAGTCCCTTAGTGATCACCTATCCCTGAGGGTGTCCTGACATTTGAGTACCGGCACCTTTTTTGCTAGAAGAACACACTGGCATAGGACACACCTTCTCAGTCACACTTCCATCTTTCAGATCTACGTTTTCTCTTGACTGGGGGGGTGGGGGGGGGGGTTCCTCAGGGTTCATTCATTTCAACTATTCGTTTTAAACATCTTTCTAAGTCACCTTGCTACATTGATTTAAGACCACTGATTAGTACCTATATCTGTGTAGACGATACTTGCTTATCTCTTCTCACATCCTGATAATCCTGATGATGATGATGATAAAGCATTATTTGCTATAAAGAAGTCAAGTGTTTCAGGCAAAGATTCTCTTGATCAATACCTGCAGACCCAATTAGATGACATCAGCACTTTTGCAGCCTGGCCTGATTTGAAGGAACTTTTTATCAGACTGAACACTCCAATTCCTGCTAGTGCAGCGGTTGAATGTCTTTTTTGCTGTGCTGGTTTAATAATGACTCACAAAGTGCACACGCATGAGGGACGGTCATTTTCAGAATTAGTGTGCTAAAAGCAAACAGGTGGATTCAATCATAGAGGATAAAAATGCTAACAGTAGTTGTATTCATTCATCATCTTGACATTCCAGCAAGTATTGCCTCTTGGATTACAGAAAGTTTGTGTAGACAGGTGTGTGCCAACTTATGGTCCGCTGGGGTAAAGGCTTGAGAGAGGGTCAGATGAGCAAGAGAGACTGGGTAAAGGCTGAGGAGGGGTTACATGAGTGAGAGAGGACTGAGTAAAAGCTAGTAGGAGGGTTTACATAAGTAATGGGTAAGGCTGAGGGAGGTTGCATGAGTGAAAGAGACTGGGTGAAGGCTCTGTGAGGGTACACAAGTGAGAGTGAGGCTGGGTGAAAGCTGGGGAGGGAATGATACACTGTCATATTTGCCACTATTTGACAAAATGTGCAAAATACAAATTTACTGTGTTCACTGTTGTGATACAAATGCCATTAGCAGACATCATATTTAATTAACAAACAAACAAACTGTAGGATACAGTCATGTGTCCAATGGTAGTTTGGGAATTGGCGTGCGCTTTCCATGTGCTAAACAATAGATGTTATTTTATAGCGCATAGGGCATGTTTGGAGTCAGAGAGTAGGCATTCCTTGTGCTAATCGGTTTGTGTGTGGGCATTGGCGTGTACAGACTGATTAACGCAGGATTAGCATAGGAACCCCTACTGCCCACAAAATAGAAGGCGGTAAAGGCTCCTGTACTAATGGCCTCATGCTAATCGGGACATTAGTGCATGGCCATTAATGGAAAAAGAGAAATTCTGGCCATTTTATAGCCTTGCCAAAATTGGCCTCAGCACATGGGAAACCCAAATGCTAAAAATAGCGCAGGCCACTTTTTAGTGCACCTTAGTAAAAGGGCCCCATGGAGTCATGAGTAATATAAGGAAATATTTCATTATAGGAAGGATAATGCTGGGGTTATCAACCCAGTCCCTGGGCTAGCCCACTTCAGGATATCTATAAGGAATATAAATAGATTTGTGTACACAGTCTCTTTTGAATGCAAATCTATCTCATGCATATTCATTGTGGATATCCTTTAAACCTAACTAGCTAGGTGTGTACTGAGGACTGGATTGAGATCCTAATGATGGAACAACTTCCCAGTGAAAGAATGGCACAATCATAGAGGATCTCTGAGAGGAAGGTGTTATAGTGCTTAATAGTCGTTATGGATGAGCAGACATCATTTTCTGTTTCTATGGGCCCCTTTTAATCCTAGGCTCAGTTACAGAGAGTGCATGCTAACTTCATTAGTGTGTGCTAGGTATTTGTAAAAGATGCCCAATGTAGTAGGACATAAACCCATAAACAAAGTAAATATACAATATTATATATATTTTAGTAATTTAAAACAAATTTGAAGTATTAAACTTACCAATCAAACAGGTCTGAATCAATTACACTGTGTGATAAATTTCCCACTCAGTCCCACGAATTTCAGAATGATTTTCATTTTGAAATTCGTGGGGCGGAGTGGGAAATTCACCACACAGTGTAATTTATTCAGACCTGTTTGATTGGTATTGTATAGTAGTAATTTGAATCCTCCTCTTTCTTATTTTGAAGTATTAAACTTATAAATTGGACCACATATACTCTGTTTTAGAATTACATTTTTGTTATTTCCTATCTGCTAGATATATTAATTTTTTCAATGACTAGGACTTTACAATTTAAAAAACAATGAATAGAATATAGCCCCCAGTTGCATCTCAAAATTTCATTACAAAGAAGTTTGTCAAGCATATGGAAATAAAAATCCAATGAATATTACCTTAATAACTAAATCAAATTTCTGGTGTATGTCCCTGTTTATTGGCTTTAGAAGTGTAAGTACAGCAGTAGTACGATTCATACGGAAATATTCCGGGTAATCCTCAGGAATCCCTGCAAAAAGACAGTCAGGTTTGAATATACAATTGTGATGTTAAAAATACTGTTCACTAAATTAGCTCATAAAATAATATGTTTTTTGATAAAATATATCAGAATGATCTTGAATATTAGAGTATAACCAAATCTTATTTGGATACCAACAAGAAAATATTTTTATTATATTAATGTTACATTTTTTTGTTACTTGTATGGATATTTTACATAATTCAATCAGCAGCTAAACAAAATCACCATGATTTTTTTTCTTCTTCTAAGTTTTATTTGCATTTTTTGTGAAGTGAGTGACAATTCAGCTTTCTAAATTTCCTTCTATTAACTAGTATCAACACATTCAATCTGAGGAGGAGGGGTAAATGTGCTTGGAGGCTTGCCAATGGAGGTAGGAGTGTCATTGAAAATATTGGGTAGTGGTAAGATTTTCAGTGTGGGCAGGGCTTCATTTTTTATACTTTGGGCATTCCAGATAAATTGTGGCTATATTTCCAGGAAGCATTAGCACTGGTGAATTTAAATGTTAGGTGTGTGATGGGAAGGGGGTGGGGGGGTGGGGTTTGCTTGGAGCTCAGCACTTGAACAACTGTAAGCAGGAGATGAAAGTACTGAGAGCATCGTGACAACAACCATGCTGGGTCAGCTCAAAGGTCCATCAAGCTCAGTACATGATACTATACTGGGGGTTGCAGTGGAAGCAGAACTGGTGGTCTAGCAGCAAATTAAGGTGATATTGCTTGAATTTGACAATTAGGCTGACGTCTTTAGGTGAACACTTGCCCTTCCTCAGATGACTGTTAGAATCCCACTCTCCACAGAAAACTATGGGGCCCTTTTACCAAGCCACAGTAAAAAGTGGCCTGCGGTAGTGTGGACGTGTGGCATTACCACACACCAAGGTCACTCTTTACCACAACAGGAAAAATCCTATTTTCAAATTGAGGTCCTTAATTGTGCACTAATTTTCCAATTGGTGCATGGCCATTTACTGCCTGAGCCCTTACTGCCACTCATTTAGTAGGTTGTAAGGTCTCATATGCTACTTCTGCGGAAACTGGGCAGCACACGGTGATGACCATGTGCTGCCCGATTACCTCCAGGAACACCTACTCCCTGCCCTCTACACTAGAAAATGAAAATTATTTTCTAGAATGGAAAATGGTAAGCGTAAAAAGCAGAACTATTGCAGGACGCCTGGGCACGCCCGGCAGTAATGCTGTTTTCCTTTGCACTCCCGTAAAGTAGCCCTACCGCCTTCTTCTAAAAGGGCTCCTATATAGAATATATTATATATCTTTATCTTTCCAACACGTATTTAAACCCACAAATCAGCCTCTTTTAGACACTGTGCAAACCTGATGACAATGTCCAACATTTTTGGCTTCTATAGAACTTGCTTGTCGTTCATTCAGGTGAAGTTCCAACTTCTACCTAATGTTTGACAGTGTTTCAAATATAGGCATGTGCATTTATTAGTGTGAATGTGATTCATTAGCGCATCTTAAAACGTTTACAAGTAAATACTGAAACGTGGCAGGAAGTGGGTTTTTGGTTGTTGTTGTTAAAACTGGCTACTGCAGCTAGAAAAATCCAAGTTATAGAATATGGACAGTTGCATGCATCACTTCATTGTTTAAGAAGCTGCTCATTGGCATTATCCAATAATTGGCTATTATTGCTATTAACGTTAATTGTCACAAATTAGCAGTTACGTAGCTAACAACCCTTAGTCGATATTCTACATGATGAGTACAAAATGCGTAGTGAACAGTTGCAAGGGGGTGTGGACCTAGGAGGAGCATGGGTGGGTCAGGGATGTGCCTAGTACTTATGTGCACGTCATATAGAAAACTAGCATTTACCCATCTAAGTGTCTATATTTAGGCACACACATTTATACCAACCATTGAGCGAGCATTAGTGCTCATACCTAATGTTAAGCACATCAATGTGGACTTTTGATGTGGGCTTAAAAAATACAATCACATCACCCCATTATTTCTTCAGTCACTGTGGCTTCCTTTGCTCTTTCATTCCTGGTTTAAGATCTTGGTTTTGACTCTCAAGGCTTTGCATGTTGGTTCCTCTTCTTACATCTCCTCTGTAGTTATCACTTGTACTCCAGCTCGTTCCCTTCATTCCCCTGATGCCCACTTTTTTGATGTCCCATCCCCTAAATTAGCTCATTATGAATCCACTCGCTCTTCTAATCTCTTCTTCCTGGCACCTAGTCTTTGGAACAATCTTCCTCCTTTTATTAGGTCTGAGCTTTTGCCGCCCAGTTTCAAGTCTCTATTAAAGAGTTTGTTCTTTAAACTGGCTTTTAATCTGCTACTAAAATGATTTTACTCGGGAGCCACATGGAGACACAGTCCACATATTATTAAAGTAAACTTTTTTTGCTCTCGTGTATGTGTCTGTTTGATTGAGTGCTTTACTATCATATTGTAGTTCATTTTCTATTATATAGATTTTTGGAGGAATTCTATATATGGTGCCTTAAAAATCAGCGCTGTAAAATGTATAGCTTATAGAATAAGCTAGCGTGCCATTTTTGCAACTAAAATTTAGGCACACCCATTTAGACCACCTAAAACCAGACCTAAATACCTGAACCTAAGTTAGGCGTAGATCAGGTGTATTCCATAATAGTGTGCATAGCTTTTTAAAACACTCAAAACCTGCCTGTTAAATGCTCATGGCCATGCTCCCTTTTCAACTGTATGCATTAGAATTTTCATGCACCATGCTATAGAATATACTTAAAACGTTGTGTGCATTAATTCTAATTAAAGCCAATTAGTGCCGCTCATTGGTTGTTAAGTACCAATCATCTGCACTGATTGGCTTATTAATCAATTAAGTTGTACATGCATCTTGGCCATGTGCTCAAATTAGCGTGCACAACTTAAGGCACCATATATCCAATTTGAGTGTTTATGTCCACCACTTTGACCATGTTTTTGTAAAGGTGGTATACTAAGTCTGGAATAAACATAAACATATTCTATAATGGCAATTGCATGTGAAATTGTAGATGGAATTTGCGCACATATCTATAAAGAATTATCCTCATAGAGGTAAATTCTGAGAAGGTTGTCAAAATTTGGGCACCAGGATAGTGCGCGCTAAGTACAAATTCTATAATAGCAGTTTTGTTCATAATTACAAAAGTACATAAGTATTGACATACTGGGACAGACCAAAGGTCCATCAAGCCCAGCATCCTGTTTCCAACAGTGGCCAATCCAGGTCACAAATACCTGGCAAGATCCAAAAAAGTACAAAACACTTTTTCCAGCTCAATGGCTGGTTCAATGACAGATTCTATAGCTCTTGTGTGTAATTGCCTGACATTCTACAGACCTGCCCATACCCCTCCTAGGTCTACACCCCTCATGAAGTTGAGTGCTCTGGAATTAAAGCACACAACTTGTAGAATAGCAACTATGACATTCATTTTAGAAAATGTTTGGCAAAGGATAATCTGAGGCATGAGGGTTTAAAGATATCCCCCCCCTGATATTCAGCTGGCAGCGGTCAGCATTTTTTAAAATGCTGATCATTGCCGGCTAACTTATCCCCCAATATTCAGTGCCCGACCATGGCTGGGTACTGGCACTGAATATTGGAGATTTGGGGGGGGGGGGCAGGCTGGGTGCCTGGCACTTATGTAGGACCCAGCCCTGGCTGAATATTGGGCCGGCTGGCCTGCATAACTTTTTTTAAGAATGTATTTTTATTTTTTTATTAAACCCCTGAGCCCCTTCAAGCCCCCCGCCAATGTCCCCTTCTTTCCCTCCCCCATCCCAGCTCACATCAAGACTTTCTGCCCCCAGAAGTCCTACCGCCCCCCCAGCTCAGCAGGCAGGCCCTCCCTCCAGACCTATCTGTATCCCTGGTGGTCCAGCGGGGTCATTGGGGGCAGGAGTGCAGCCCCCTTGTTCCTGCCCCTTGAAGTGCCAGTCTAAAATGATTCCTACAACCTGTAGAACCACTAGCTATCGCAAGAGATCATGGCACCCATTTTAGATTGGTGCTACAAGAGGCATGAGCAGTGACCTTATTTAGGACAGCTCTTGAGTTGTCCTAAATGAAGCCCCTTAGCTATGCAGGTACTGGCACTGAATACTGCCGGCACCCGCATAACCTGGTGCTCCCACCAGTGCTGCCCCAGCAACACCCCTGACCTGCCCACTTTTTGTTTGGGCAATCTCAGCGGATATTCAGCGGCACTGTCCAGTTAAGTGCCACTGAAAATCCTCAGTTAGGTGGCGGAAAGCTATTTAAACGGGCAAGAGAGGCTCCTGCCCATTTAAATCGCTTTGAATATCGGCCTCGAGGATATTTGGCTGATGGAGATGACTCCAGGATAGACCTGGTTCTTTCGAAGAATTGGCATGTAATCAGTTCTGTAGCAGGAGTGGGAAATGGGTCAGTCTGGCAGTCAGGCGGTAATGCCTGAAGTTTATACAAGCTGGATCATTTAGTGCAGAAACTGGAAATATAGCACCAACTGTGGGGGGAACATCAGGGGGAAGTGAGAACTTTTGCTTCCATTTTAACTCTGGTTAATGTGTGCAGCAGCCTTGTCAAATTAAACATAAATGTTCCAGCTGTGGAGTTACACACTAAGAATTATCACCCAGGAGAAGGATCTGGGTGTCATCCTTGATGTTACATTGAAATTCTCTGTTCAGTGTGCAGAGGCAGCCAAGAATGCAAACAGAATGTTAGGAATTATTAAGAAAAGAATGGAGAATAAAACAGAGAAAATCATAATGCCTCTATATCACTCCATGGTGTGAATGCACCTCAAATATTATGTGCAATTCTGGTCACCGCATCTCAAAAGGGATAAAATTGAATTTTAAAATGAACAGAGTAGGGCACACAAATTGATAGGGGATGAAATGATTTTCCAATAAGGAAAGACTAAAGAGGTTAGACACTCTTCAGCTTAGAAAAAAGAAGGCTGAGGACAGATATGATAGAGGTCTATAAAACAATGAGAGGAGTGGAGCGGGTAGACATGAATCACTTGTTTACTCTGTCCAAAAGTACAAGGACTAGGGGGAACACAATGAAGTTACCAGGTAGTACATGTATAACAAATCAGAGAAAATATTTAACTCAACAAATAGGCTCACTTTACAGCTCCTTTTACTAAGCTGCAGTAAAAATGAACTTTAGCGCACCCTTATGTGGGTTTTTCCCACGTGCTAAGGTTATTTTTACCACAGCCAGAAAATGGCCGAGTTCCTATTTTTTCTATTAATGACATGCGCTAATGTTTCCATTACTGAGGAAGCACTTTCAATTACTGAGGAAGCACTTACCCAACACCTATTTTGTAGACAGTAAGGGTTCATACGGTAATCCTGCGCTAACCAGTTTGTATGCGGTAATGCTGGCACGCTGATTAGCACAGGAATGCCTACTCTCCACCCCGGACATACCTCTTCCACTAAATATAAAAAAAAAAAAAAACCCATCCTTTTAGCATGGAGGTATCAAGCACAGATTTGTAACTTACTGCAGGATGCCTGAGCACAGCCTGTGGTCCATTTTAAGCTGTGTAAACGTGTGATAGTACTTACCATAGCTTAATAAAAGAACCCTTTAGCGAGTCTTAACAGCAAATATTAAAACACACTGAGTGCAAAAGCTATACAATAATTGTTGGGAACGTGCCCAGCATGTCCTCAGCAATTACTGTTCTGAAAACTGAACTGGTGCACGTAAACCTGGTTGCAATTAATGTGAATGCACTTACCATATATTGAGGCGGCACTAAGAGAACCTGTGCTAACTGCAAAAGTGACAGCACATGGTAAGAATAGCATGTTAACTGCAGTATGTAGTCCATGCTCATTCTGTACCCATGACTCACCTAGTTCCCGCCGCTTAACCCAACATGCTGTTAATATGCAAATTAGCATGCATAAACAACCATGCCACCATGGGAACAGTTGGCATGTTTGTGTGGAAGTGGTTAACACATGCTAATATGCGTGTTAACTGCTTTATTCACTTTTGTAAAAGATCCACATAATTAAACTGCAATTTATTTTTGAAGAATGTGGTAAAAGCTTTTAGCATAGCAGGGTTTAAGAAACGTTTGGACAAGCTCCTGGAAGAAAAGTCCATAAACTATTATTAAGGTCAACAAAAAAAAGAAAACACTGCTTATTCCTGGGATAGCATTTTTAGCGACTGTGTATATCAGCGTATCATGTGCCTCACACGTCTGCAATTGTAATCATAGACTACCTCCAGCCAGCCAGTAGTTTCGTATTATGTTTAGACTTTTAATTGAAACGTACTGCTGTCTCAAAAACTTAACATTATTGCACACATAAAAAGCAAATAATGCACCAATTCAACTTAAGGGCTCCGGATTTTTAAGTGTTGTCTTCAGTAATGAAAGTTCAACAATTTGAATCCCAAATTTATGGAGCCCTTATGGGCAACTCCGTAGTTGTGGTAAGCCCGACAGGACCCTGTTTCGCGGTCTCAAGCTTTGTCAAGGGCAAAAACCTCTGTAAAACGGAGAAAGCATATTTAGTTAAAAACATCCAACTTAGCATAACTTATTTGCTAGAAAATACAGGCGTATGGACTTACAGCAACAGTGACTTCTATCTGAATCGCCAAACTAAAAATGGCGTTGGCGTTCATATTATATCTGTCATAAGCTCCACCTATCGACGCTATGTCTCAAACAGCTGATCCGTGTAGCGGAAGGAATTTAAAGAGACAGGTCTAGTAAAAATAAGCATTTATACCTTGCAGTTCTAGCTTGGTCAAAAAAATATATCAAACCCCATACTGTTCCTTTTGGACCACCATCTCTTAATGTTCCATCCTGAACCACTGATCATTGTGGCGAATATAATTAAAAGAAACAATTCCAATGGAGATGAGCATTCAAGCCTTGTGGTTCCAGTGTGTTCAGATTAAAAATCCATTGTGTTTCTTTCTGTAGTAATAGTCTGTTAATGTTCCAAACTGTTAATGTTCCAAACTGCTGCAGCGCAATTACCCTAAAGCGGTTCTAAAAAATGCTTATACAAGAGCTAAATACTTAAATCGGGACTTACTTTTACAAGAAAAGACATTGGATGCACAAGAAGATCCAGCCATGACTTTCATTATGAGATATATGCAAGGAGGTGAAACAGCTGCTCATATTATAAGACAACATTGGGACATTATGCGAGCTCATCCTGTTTTTGAAGATCACCGCCTTAGGATGGCCTTCTCCCGGGCACGTAATCTTAAGGAAATTCTAAGCCCTGCAGATTTGCCAGTTTTCACCATCACAGGTTCTAATATGGAGGGTGGACATAAGAAATGCAATAGAAATGGATACAAAACTTGCCCTTTAACCATAGAGACCACTGATTTTTATCACAATGGCCGGACTATTCCTCTTAAACATCAAACAAATTGCCGGACTCCACATGTTATCTATTATGTTATATGCCCATGCAATAAGGTATATATCGGGAAAACAAACAGATCTCTAAATGAAAGAATGATAGAACACAGATCAAGAATCTCAGCCCGTAGCATTGGAGCCCCCCTTGTTCACCATTGTATCACACAACAACATTCTTGTGAATCTTTGAAATGTATGGTGATTGATCATGTCACCCTAAGTTCCCGCGGGTAGCGTCGATAGGTGGAGCTTATGACAGATATAATATGAACGCCAATGCCATTTTTAGTTTGGCGATTCAGATAGAAGTCACTGTTGCTGTAAGTCCATACGCCTGTATTTTCTAGCAAATAAGTTATGCTAAGTTGGATGTTTTTAACTAAATATGCTTTCTCCGTTTTACAGAGGTTTTTGCCCTTGACAAAGCTTGAGACCGCGAAACAGGGTCCTGTCGGGCTTACCACAACTACGGAGTTGCCCATAAGGGCTCCACAAATTTGGGATTCAAATTGTTGAACTTTCATTACTGAAGACAACACTTAAAAATCCGGAGCCCTTAAGTTAAGTTGAATTGGTGCATTATTTGCTTTTTATGTGTGCAATAATGTTAAGTTTTTGAGACAGCAGTACGTTTCAATTAAAAGTCTAAACATAATACGAAACTACTGGCTGGCTGGAGGTAGTCTATGATTACAATTGCAGACGTGTGAGGCACATGATACGCTGATATACACAGTCGCTAAAAATGCTATGAGACAACCTCTACAGCTTATAAGATAAGACATTGCCACATATAAGTTTTGTTTCATGTTTGTTGTGTATTCATACGGAGCCCCTTTGGAACAAAACATAGCCATTGATTTTGTATTTGCATATTCCTGGGATAAGCAGCATGGCATTTATTTATTCTTTTGGGATCCTGCCAGATACTTAAATGTGACCTGGACTGGTTAATTTTGGGAACAGCATACTGGGATTGATGGACTTTCAGTCTGTCCCATTATGGCAATGCTTATTTGCTTATTTGTTGTTCTGCATCCAAGCATGCACTATAATTAAAACAAACTGAAAAACAAACAAATCATACAATTGGAATGTCAATTCTTTTTAAAATGCTGAAACTACTTCCCAAATAGTTCACATTTGATTTTAAAAGCTTGGGACAACAAAAAGCCTGAATGTGATAGTCTCCCTCATTCCATAAAGAAACTGGTAACAAATTAAAAACAAATAGTGCCTGCTACTCTTACCATTGTAGTTTGTGCTTTACTAGATCGGATTTCTGAAATAGGGGAACAAATCAATTTATTGGTGTCAGTGGATCATACATTTGCCCTTAATTCATTAACTCTAAGCATTTGTGACAAGTATTATGGTTTGCCTTCTGAGAGTAGGTGATAATTTAAAGAACCTAATTTAACCGGAAGCCAATGCAAATGTTCTAAGACAGGAGAAATGTGATCTCTTGCTGGATATCTCTCAAGTAATCTTGCAGCCATGTTTTGAATAAATGGTGGTGATTGTAATGCAATTTTAGGTAACCTAAATATAAGATGCTACAATAATCAGTTTTGCTTAGTACAAATGATTGCAGTATAAAATCATTCTTATTGCCTATGCAACAATCATGGTTTAATAAATGAAGAATAAACAACTGTATTGTTCTGATCCTTACATGCTAGTTGTCTATCAGTCTTAACTTTTAAATTACAGAATGAGGAAGAGATAGAAAGTTCTGCAAATCCTAAGTTGAATGGCTTCATTGTAGGATATTTTTTTATACAAATTGAGCTAGCAAATAAAACAGTGAGGCAGATCCGAGGAGAATATAAAATAGTCTTAACTGGGAACAGGTAAAAAGATGACCCGATATGGCCATGTTTCAGCCCGAAGGCCTGCCTCAGGGGTCTGTTGTATTTACATAGAAACAGACATAAGTATGTAACATCTATTAATATCGTTATAATAAAACAAATACGCAAATGAACAATGTAAGAGAGCAAAAACAGTAAGGTTTTTATTGCTCTCTTATATTGTTCATTTGTATATTCATTTTATTATAACTTGATGATACTTATTTATGCATGTTACATATTTGTGTCTATTTCCAGGTAGATACAATAGACCCCAGAGGCAGGCCATCAGGCCCAAATAAATAAAGTCTATTTTATATCCTCCTCGGATCTACCTCACTGTTTTATTTGCTAGCTCAAGTTCACGTGAGGTTTGCTCCCCCTTTTTGTTTGCCTTTAGACAAATTGAACCATAAGACTTCTGTGTTTTGTGAATTGATGTCATTCTAACCACTCATTTACCAACTGTAAACACAGTTTCAAGGAGCAATGGAGTCAGATAAGGTATCTAATATCTAAAGGAACTTCTACCTGTGTATCATTAGGATATAGCAACTATCTGTTTTGATTTAGATCTGCATAATTTATCCCTTTAGCAGCACAATATTGCTACCAAATGTGTAAGTGCCAGCTCTACCTTCACCCTCCTCAATACTAGCCTCTTATTTTACCTTTTATATCTGCCCATTCAGCAAGTTAAAAGGCCATGTCTCAATATTCAAAGATATTTATCTGGATATTGGCTGCCTTTTAACTATGTAAATGCTTTAGCCACCAATATCGATCAATATTCAGTGGCACTATCTAGATCAGGGGTGTCCAACCTCTGCCCTCACCAGGTTGGGTTTCAAGATTTCCCCAGTGAATATAGATGAAATCAATTTGCATACAATGGAAGCAGTGCATGCAAATAGATCTCATGCATATTCATTTGGGAAATCCTGAAAACCCAACAAGATTGCAGCCCTTGAGGACCAAGGCTCTACAACCCTGATCCAGATAGTACCAGGACCTCAAATTCATTGAACTGTAGTGAGTACATATGGCAATTCCCCAGATGATACTATTTGGACTTCTGTTTTCTTAAGATTTATTCCTAATTCCCAAGCTCCCAGATAGTCAATCATTGCTTTAAAACATCTAGGTCTCTGTTTACTAAGCCACGCTAAAATTAGCACTTGCTAAACACTAGAGTTGCCCATATGTTCCTATGGGTGACCCTACATTTAGCACGTGCTAATCATTAGCACACAATAAAAACACTAATGCATCCTTAGCACTGCTTAGTAAACAGGATCCTTAGCTGCCAATCCCTTCAGCAATAGAGAATGGATTACGAATCATGATGCTGTCTACATATAGATGGTAACTCACACTGAAAGCTTAAATATATCTCACATAAATGTTGTAAGTTTATAATGAATAAAAGGGGTGATTTAATTTAAATTTCTGTTGATGTCATAAGTACATAAGTATTGCCATACTGGGAAAGACCAAAGGTCCATCAAGCTCAGCATCCTGTTTCCAACAATGGCCAATCCAGGTCACAAATACCTGGCAAGATCCCCAAAATGTACAAAACATTTTATACTGCTTATCCCAGAAATAGTGGATTTTCCCCAGTCCATTTAATAACGGTCTATGGACTTTTCCTTTAGGAAGCCGTCCAACCTTTTTTTAAACTCCGCCAAGCTAACCGCCTTTACCACATTCTCTGGCAACGGATTCGTTTAATTACACATTGAGTGAAGAAAACTTTTCTCCAATTCGTTTTAAATTTACTACATTGTAGTTTCATTGCATGTCCCCTAGTCCTAGTATTTTTGGAAAGCGTGAATAGACGCTTCACATCTACCCGTTCAACTCCACTCATTATTTTATAGACCTCTATCATACGTCTATTGCGGAGTGAAACCCATGCTAGCTGCATAATGGAGCTTAGTAAGCAGCCCTCAAAATGATTTAAGATATGCTTTACTAGCCAGTTTAGGGGTCCTTTTACTAAGGTGTGCTGAAAAATGGCCTGCGGTAGTGTAGACGTGTTTTGGGCACGCACAGAATTATTTTTTAGCGCACCTACAAAAAATGCCTTTTTTTTGCTGAAAATGGATGTGCAGCAAAATGAAAATTGCTGTATGTCAATTTTGAGTCTGAGACCTTACTGCAAGCCATTTACAAAGCGGTAAAGTCTCACGTGGTAACTGGGCGGTATTGGTCTACGTGCGTCATATTCCACTTGATGTGTGTAGCTGATGCACACCAAAATTGAAATTACTACAAGGTCCACATGGTAACTGGGCAATAACTCCAATTTGGCACATGTTGGGTGCGCATAGGCGCCTACGCAGCTTAGTAAAAGGGCCCCTTAGATTCCAATCTGGCAGAAGAAAACATATCAGAACAAGGAATTTTCAAACTACTGCCTAGGTCTGATAGGCAGAGATCTCAACATTTAATGGGGTAAAAGGTAAAATGTAAAGGGCTATAGATTTGATATACTGCCTTTATGTGGTACAACCAAAGTGGTTTACATATGCTATATGCAGAAATCTGCTGATGTTCTTAAAGTTTCTGGA
This sequence comes from Microcaecilia unicolor, assembly GCF_901765095.1. Lineage (NCBI taxonomy): Eukaryota > Metazoa > Chordata > Amphibia > Gymnophiona > Siphonopidae > Microcaecilia > Microcaecilia unicolor. The sequence continues at coordinate 89,702,775 of NC_044035.1, forward strand.
ACAGTTGACCCTTGAGAGAACAAAAAATCTTTCAAAGGAGCCTTTCATGTACACCTAGAAAGTAAAAACTTGTTATTTAAAGGTACTGTGAACATAGTGGAGCCATACTTTTTAGCGCCCACTCTCACACAAATCCTTGGTGAAAGAGATCCTATGCAACAAAAAGGTCAGTAGGAAAAATGCGATCATTTTCATAATCATAATGAGATGCACATCAAATGCATGAAACAGGCAAACTAATTGAGAATTTGGTTTCATAAAAATATGTCAGATGTCAAACTGATACAGTGCTTGTACAGTATGAATACTAAAAAAGATTCGCAAACACCTAATCAGGTCAAAATAATGTCTTGCCCTTTCAGCAGGGTGGGTTGATTTTTAGAAGTTATACATTTGGAACAGAAATACCAGGCAGCATGTTCTAAATGTCAGAATGTTAAATGTTTCAGCATAAAGAAGCAACTATTATATTGAAGTGTGCTGTTAAGATAGATGAAAGATGTTTCATTTGTACTAGCTTACATTACTATCTAGTATCTTTTCCACTGATCTAGGTGGAGATAAAAAGTAATAAAAAGGACCTTTTACTAAGCTGCATTAAGCATCTAGCATGGGTTTTATTGTGCAGTAGTCATTAGTGGTGACCTATGCTAACAGCTACTCCATGCTAACACCGGCCAGTATGGTAAAAGTATGGTAAAAATCCTGCGCTAATTGTTTAGAAAGGGGAGGAGTAGGTGAATGGGCGGAAGAGAGGCAGAGAACAGGAGTGGCTACTAGTGAAAGGTACTGTATGGGTCAGTGCCCTGCCTTAAGGAGCAGCTGCAATATTGGAAGTCTAGTAGCATGGCCACTGCTTATAAGGAAAGACCACCAGCTCCGTTCTGATGAAAGCTAAAAACCCTATCCAAGTCCTCTTACTTCAGGACCCCTGATCTGATTCCCCACCCAATATTCCCTTACAGAAACCCCTTGATCTGACTCCCCCTTCACTCAGATCCACATCATCTGATACCCTCCTGATCTAGTCCCCCCCCCCCCCTTGTTCTCTTCCTTCCAGGTAAGAGCTGGGTGCAATTGAGGAAGGGCAGGAACATAGGTGAGGGTTGGATTGGAGCCCAATGGGAGTCGTGCTTTTTTTTTTTTTGCATTTCTTTTTTAGAAGAGGCTTTGGATGGCCAGAAAGTGGGTGGGGAATGGGCGTGGAAGTGCTATCCAGCTAGCAAACTCACATTACCATTTGCTGATTAACATGCGGTTAATGCAGGAGCAATTAGCACCTCCTAAATAAGAGGCGGTAAGTGATCCCACATTAATTATCATTTGCTGCGTGCTGAGATTAGCGCATTATCTGAAAATAAAACAAAATTTAAAAGTCCTTTTTTAGAAATGCGCTAGAAATGGGCTTAGAGTGTGAGAAAGTCGCATTTGAGGACACATTAAGCCTATTTTGTAGCATATCTTAGTAAAAGAGTACATTCCAGTGAAATATACCAGAACAAAAGAAAATAGGCATCTGCTAATTTTCCTAGGAAGAAAAGACATTAAAAAAAATCTATGTTGTTCCAATATGAAACAATGAGGAATAGCTAATTTGGAAAGTAGCTGTGATTCTTTTATTTAAATATGAATATGTAGAGGAATGAAGTGGGGCTGAAGCTACAAAGTCATAAATTTAAAACAAATCGGAGAAAATATTCCTTCACTCAACGTATAATTAAACTCTCAAATTTGTTGCCAGAGAATGTGGTAAAAGCGGCTACCTTAGTGGGGTTTAAAAAAAGGTTTGGATAGCTTCCTAAAAGGCCATATAAGCCATTATTAAAATAGACTTGGGAAAATCCACTGCTTATTTCTGGGATAAGCAACATAAAATGTATTGTACTTTTTGGGGATCTTGCCAGGTACTTGTGACCTGGATTGGCCACTGTTGGATAAAGGATACTGGGCTTGATGGAACTTCGGTCTGTCCCAGTAGGAAATGAGCTAGGCACTATGGGCCCAATATTCAGTGCTATTTAACTGGCCAGTTAAATAGCACTTAGCTGGTTAACCACTAATATTTGCTGTGAGATAGCAGGTTATCTCTGCTGAAAATTAGCATTTAGCAGCTAGCTGCTAATTGGCTAGGTTGTGCAACTTAGCCGGTTAGGCATGAATATTGAGTACTAATTGGCTATATTTAGCAGTTATGATAGCCCGCATATATAGCAGGCCTATCTTTAACTGCTAAGAAGAAGATTCTACATATGGCACCTAAAATATCAGCGTTGAAATTAGTTCCGACTAAGCGTATTCTATAATCAGTATCTAGATTTAGGCATTGATTATCAAATATGCTTCGTTCATATTTCAGCACCTAAATCTATGCGCATCCATTTCCAACGAAAACTTGGTGTAAATCCCTGCACATAGATTTATGTGTACTAGGCCATATTCTATAACTAGGCACCTAAATAATGGAACACCCACGAAACGTCCATTTTACCACCCATAACCATGCCCCTTTTTGTCTGCGTGCGTTAGAAGTACAGCACACATCGTCACAGAATGTGGTTAGCGAGTTGTGCACCTAAATTCTAATCAGTGCCAATTAATGCTCATTATTGCTTGTTAAGTGCTGTTATCAGTGCTCATTACCTTGTTAAGCTTGTTAAGTTATGTGTATTGTTATGGAATCCGTATTGCATTATACAGAATCCGGGGATAAGCACTTAACCAGTTAGCGCTGAATATTGGCTTAACTGTTTAAGTTGCCACAGACAAAACTGAAACCAGATATTCAATACCAGTCGCTACATACAGCCCGGCATAGAATATCTAGGGTCAGTACCACGAGTGGCAGCTAACTGTGCTGCCTGCCAATGGCTGAATATGGGGGAGCATATATTTCAAGGCTCTAATCTCTGGGATAGGAAGCTATTATATTCTGTGTGACATTACCTTGGGCACCCAAAAATCTAGTTCTAACACTGGGGGGGGTCCTTTTACTAAGGTGCACTGAAAATGGGCTGCGGTAGTGTAGGCGTGTGATGGATGTGTGCAGATCCATTTTTCAGCGCACCTGTAATAAAGGCCTTATAAAAAATTGTTGCCAAAAATTGATGTGCGGCAAAATAAAAATTGGCACATGCCAATTTTTGGTCGCCAGCCATTGATTTAACAGTAAGGTCTCTGATGTTAACTGTGCGGTAATTGCCTACGTGCATCAAGTCAGAGTTATCGCCCGATTTTCGTCATGTGCCAGAACATAAAATATATTTTCTGGCGCGCATAGCGGACTCGTGTAAAAAATGAAATTACCACATGGGCCACATGGTAGCCAGGCGATAACAAAACTGACACGCGTTGGGCATGCATTGGCGCCTACACTGCTTAGTAAAAGGGCCCCTGGGTGAATTGCAATCCATGAACAACAAAAGGGACCGAGCTAAGTCCAATAATAGACTGACTCCACCTGCAATATGGGAAAATAATCTTTTTTGAGGCTACTCCTAAGCTTTCACTTTTAGGAAGTAATCAGCTCCATAGCATTATAGAATGCCAAGGGGAAGGGGGTAATTACTAAAAGGCAAAATCATGCATTATTTTCTCATAAGGAAACCCTCACTGTTAATCAGTGAGGGTGATAACATTGGCTGAGACAGAAGCAGCCAAGTTAGATTGATGAAGGGTGGGGGGGGAGGGAAAAGAGAGGGTAGTGGGGTGAATTAATTGGAGGCTGGCAGGGCAGCAACAAAGGGAAAGAAAAGGGGATTGGTTGAAGGAAAAGGAATTGGATTGGTTAGGAAAAAAAGGACAGGATAGGAGGAATTTGGCGCTGAAAAGGATAGTTAGTTAGGTAGGAGAGGGGGAGGGTGGTTGAAAGGTAGTTGAAGGAATTTTGAAGGAATTTTGAAGGTTTTAAAAAGAAAACGGAAGAAATTTGTGCTTACCTGAGGTGGGACTGTGAGAGGCTTGGTAATTGAATGGACTAGCGATTCGCGACGCCACTTCCGGTTTTTTGTGAGGTGAAGTAAACGGAGGAATAGGGGAGGAGGTGTGTGGAAGCAGATGGTGTTGGTGGTGTTTTTGGGGTGGGGGAGGCGAAACGAGGGGCGGAATTGTTTTTTAAGAGTGGGGGGAGCGGCTGCGTGAGCGATGTATTAGCGTTGGCACTTTGAGGAGCGGCTATCGCGTCACTTCCGGTTTCGCGGAGGTGAGGGGGGAAGAAAAACGGAGAACAGGGGAGGGGTGATTGAAGTTTGGCGGTGAATTTGGTGAGGGAAAGTGGGTTGGAAGTTTGTTATAGTTGGGGGGAGAGGCGGAGGAGCACGGAGGGTTGGAGAGAGGCACTTCCGGTTTCGGGAGGTGCAGGAGATATCGGGAGAAGTTGAAGGAGGAGTTTTTAGGTGGGAGGTTTGTTTAAGTAGTTGGAAATTGGTGATTTCATAACGGAGGGGTGACGGGTTTTTTATAGGGGGGAGGTGGGTGAGGACCAGTGTGGGAGTGGATGATTTGGTGGGGACTGTGATATGGGTGGGGCTGGAGGGTTTTGGAACTGTCATTGAGGTGTTTGACTGGGGGTGTTTTGGGGAGTGAGTGGAGTGGAAAATTATATTTATTAAAAAAAAAAAAAAAAAAAAAAACCAGTGTAGATGGGGCCAAAGAAGAGTGGGAAAGGTGGGGGGAAAAGTGAGTGCCAAGAAAAAGCATGGTATGAGTACGTCTGAAGGGGGGACAACAGGGAGGGGGGTGGTAGATATGGGGAGCTCTGTGTATGGGGCAGAGGGTGTGAGCAGTGGACATGGTGTTGAAATGGGGTGTCAGGTGGGTTGGCACATGGAGCAGGAAAGGGGTCAGAGGATGGAAGTTGGTGCTACAACTGGTGACATGGCACGTGGCATGCAGAGGCGAGTTGATGTTCCGGTGCAGAATGTTGCTGTGGAAGATCCATTAGAGGGGCCTTCCTGTGGGAGAGCAACGGGTGAGTTGATGGGAATGGGTGTAATGGAATGTAACAGGGTGAGGGAGGGGAGAGAAGTGCGGGAGGGTGCGAGAGAGCGGAGTAGTCGTGGTAAAGAGATGACAGGAAAAGGCTTGAGGAAGAGGTTGAGGAATAAAAAATTTTTGCGTAATTTGTGTCATGTTGTAAGGAGGTTGGATAGTGAAAAAAGGCGGAAGAGGGGTGAGAAAGGAGACCCGATGCAGGTTTGGGAGTCTTCAGATTCTTGGGATTCATCAGGGTCTTCGTCATCTTCTTCGGATGAAGGAGAAGTGGTTGGGGGGAATGTGGTCATGGGGATGGGGGATAATCCTATGGTAGGTACAGTTATGGGTTCCCGGCTGGGGCATACAGTATGTAATATTGCACCTTTAGACTGTTATATAACGTTAAAGTGGAAGCAGAGAATTTTAAAAGGGAAATATATAGATTTATTTGCTCTGTTAGCACGAGATAGGGAGGGTAGTGCGGGGAAGGATGGGGGGTAAAGAGGATGGAAAGAAGAAAAGAGGGAGAGTACCAAAGACAATTATGAATTGGATGTTAAGCTTTCATGTATTTGCCAGTGTTTTGGGAGCTCAAAAACCTGCTCTTTACCCGGGCTTATGGAGTTATTGTGATTTAATTTTGAGAGCTTATAAAATGTATGGCGGTTGGGCCTGGGTGAATTATGATGAGCAGTTTAGGCGGAGTTTGGCAAAGGATAAATCTGAGAATTGGGGTGTCCGAGATGTTGATTTGTGGATTGCTAATTTTACACCTGCTGTTAACCCTCCCTTTCGTGTGGGAGCCTCTGCCGGATTGCCCGGGTATGGTAGTGGCTCAATCGGAAATACCGGGGGGGTTGGCATGGGTCGAACAGGAGGTGTCTGGATGGGAGGAGGAGGAACTTTGGGGACAAGTGGATTGGTGGGAAAAGGAAGTTCCCCCGGGAATGTGTGTTTCCAATTTAATGCAGGTCGATGTAATAGGCCGGCTTGCAGATTCAGGCACTGTTGCAGTGTCTGTCAAGGATTCCATCCGGTATTTAAATGCCCAAGAGGAGGGTTGGGCAGTCGGGGAAGGTCGGGGCGTGGAGGAACTTCAAGTGGCCCCGGTTTGGGCTGGCAAGGCCCCTTCTCCTATTAACATATCTGCTTTACAAAATTGGTTGGGTCGGTATCCGTGTGGTGGGGATGCGTATTTGTTGTGGATCGGTTTTGCAGAGGGTTTTCCGATCCCATTTGAAGGACCAGTGTTGGATCATAAGTGTAAGAATGCTGTATCTGTGATTCAGCATGCGGAGGTGGTTAGGAAGAAGTTGAAGAAGGAATTGAGGCTTGGGCGGATAGCTGGTCCGTTTGTTGACCCACCACTTGAAAACTTAGTTGTATCTCCATTGGGTGTGATACCGAAAAAAGAACCGGGTACATATCGCTTGATTCATAATTTGTCGTACCCGGAAGGTGGTGGTGTGAATAGTTTTATTGATCCAGAGTTGTGTTCTGTGGGATATGCAAGTTTTGAGCAGGCTGTGGATCTGTTGAGGAAATTGGGGAAAGGTGCATTAATGGGAAAAGCTGATATTGAGGCAGCATTCCGTTTATTACCGGTGCATCCTTCAGCATTTAGGTTGTTAGGATTCCAATTTGAAGGAAAATTTTATTTTGATAAATGTATGCCGATGGGGTGTTCAATTTCTTGTACTTATTTTGAAGCATTTGCGACATTTTTACATTGGGTAGTTGAACAAGTTAGTGGTTGGGATTCTATAGTGCATTATTTGGACGATTTTCTATTTGGAGGTCCAGAGAATTCGTTCCAGTGTGCTGGTTTGATGTCGGCGTTTCGAACTGTGGCAATGGAGTTAGGTGTTCCTTTGGCTTTGGAAAAAAGTGAAGGACCTGTTACTGCATTGGTGTTTTTGGGGATAGAGTTAGATTCTGTGAAGATGGAGTCTAGACTGCCTAGAGTGAAGATTGAGGCTTTGCGTCAGGAGATTGATAGAGTGTGCACCAAGAAAAAGGTGACGTTGAAAGAAATTCAGTCGTTGCTGGGTCATTTTAATTTTGCAACGCGGGTGATCCCTATGGGAAGAGTCTTTTCAAGACGGTTAGCATTGCTAACGGTAGGTTTGCGGAGGAGGCACTTTCGAGTGCGTTTAACAGAGGCAGTACGAGCAGATTTGCAGGTCTGGAGGACATTTTTGTCACTGTTTAATGGCATTTGTGTGTGGCAAGAGGTATTGGTGTCCAATGTGGATTTGCAATTATTCACCGATGCGTCAGGAGAGATTGGTTTTGGTATTTATTTGGAGGTGCATGGTGTGCAGAGGAGTGGCCTCAATGGTGGAAAGAGATGGGTTTGTGTAGGAACATAGCTTTGTTGGAATTATTTCCAATTTGGGTGGCTTTGTTCCTATGGGAAAGGAGGTTGTGTAATAGGAGGATTGCATTTTATTCTGATAATATGTCAGTTGTTTGGGCAATCAATAAACAGTATTCGCGGTGTCCAATGTTAGTAGAGCTGTTGCGATTAATTGTGCTAAAATGTTTGCAGTTAAATGTATGGCTAACAGCTAGACATGTGCCTGGAGTTTGTAATGAGATTGCTGATGCCTTGTCTCGTTTGCAGTTTCATCGTTTCAGAGCTTTGGCCCCATCAGCAGATTGGGAGCCTACAAGGATATACGAAGATTTGTGGGTCAATTTTCAGGAGATTGTGAGGCGCTGTTGATGAGAGCATTAGCCCAGAATACTTGGAAGGCTTATGGAGTTGGATGGCGGCGATTCTTAGCTTTCCTAGAAGATAAAGATTGGGACTTGGTCTTTCCGATTGGTGAGGAGAGAGTGGTCCGACTTATTGCTTTTGCAGGGGAGAAAAAATGGTCGTTTGGGATGGTGTCCCAGATGATGGCTGCAATAGCATTTGTGTCAAGATTGCTGGGTTGGGCAGATCCAGCTGGCACTTATTTGATTCGTAAGTTATTGTGTGGTTTTTCTAGAGATCAAGGAAAATCACGGATAGAAAAGGTGAGAAGGCCTCTATTTTATGCACAAGTTGTGCAGTTGTGTCAGGTGTTACCAAAGATTTGTTTTACGGCCTATGAGACACTGCTATTTCAGGTGGCTTTTGTGGTGGCATTCTTTGCAGCTTGCAGGATTGGGGAATTGGTAGTTTCCTCGAAGCGAGCGCTGGAGGATGAGGGTTTGAAGAGAGGGGAGGTGATGGTGGAAAAGGGGGTTTTGCGTTTATATTTGCGCAAATCAAAAACTGATCAGGAGGGAAAAGGCACGTGGATTACTCTGCGTGCGGTTAAGAGTTTGGAATTTTGTCCAGTTCAATGTGCAGTGGTTTATAATGAGGTAAGGCCGGCTGGTGGGGAAGTGTGGTTGGTGCATAAGAATGGAATGCCTTTGACTAGGTACCAATTTGCAGCGGTGCTGAAAAAAGGCTTAAGGTTGATGGGTTTGGAGCCCAAGGATTATGGCACACATTCTTTTCGAATTGGTGCGGCTTCAAATGCAGCCCAGGAAGGGGGTTCAGTAGAGTTAATTCAGCGTGTGGGGAGATGGCGTTCGAACAGATATAAAGGATACATTCGGGAAAGGAATTGAATATGTCACATTAAATTGTTTTAGTTTCTTTTGCAGATTTATTGCCTCCGGACATATGTGTGTGGATTTGTGGCCATTCATTTGTCTTTTGGGCACACAAGCATGCTCGAGAATCCAAGTGGGGAGCCAACCTGGGACTGGTGGAATATGGTATTCGAATCCGCTGGTTGGCCATTCGAGGAATGACATGGAAGCAACTTCTACCGGCCTTACTGCAAGCTCGGAGATTTTCGTCACCAGTTTTGATATGTATTCATTTGGGGGGTAATGATCTATGTCATGTTAAAGGAGTGGATTTAATCCATTTAATGAAAATAGAATTATTGGAGGTGATGGGTTATTTTCCAGAGGCTATAATTGTGTGGTCACACATTATTCCAAGAAGAGTGTGGAAAGGGGCAATTAATCCAAAAGGTATTGAGCGCTTGAGGCGTAGGGTGAATGGGGAAGTGTCTAAATTTATGGGGAGAATAGGGGGTTTGGTTTTAGGGCATGAGTTGATTTCTTCGGATTGTGCAGGTCTTTATAGGTCGGATGGAGTTCATCTGTCCGATATTGGGATTGATATCTTTTTAAGTACAATCCAAGATTTGTTGGAGGATTGTTTAGTGAAGAATTTGGCTGCAGCTTGTTTGGTGGGGAGCGGTGACAAGATATAGTCTGTCACCGCTTGTGGCCTGGATGAAGGGTGCTACAGGCACCAGAAGCGGTTAAAATGAATATTGGGAAAGTTATGAAATGGAAAAGAACTCAGGGGCGGAACCGCCATGAGTGAGATGTGGCTTGACGGCACCGTAAGTCACATGGGGGGATGGGGGTAAGTTGGGGAAGGTAAGCCAGTTTCGTGACCGAATGGCTTAACAGTATTAAACCGCTATATATGAATTTAACCGAGATATTGATTGACATGTTACTAAGTGGTTGTTAAGTGAATTGAGTTATTTATGATTATTTGGAAATAAAGCTGCAGCCAAATTTTATTCCAAAAAAGAAAATGTTGTTTGGTATTATTTATAATTAAGCATTTATTAAGGCTGGCTGAGGTGCGAATGTCAATGTTATGCGTGTTAGTGTCCCACAATATGTTTTAGGAAATAATGAGATGAAAAGCATGCAAATGTATGCAAAGCACTTCATTATTATGTACATTGAATAATGCAGCTTGCTTTGAATTTAACAAAGTATACTATTCCTAGAAAAATAATCTTCATTCAACGCTGGCATTATTCTTACCAGGAGCAATGGGTTGCTAACACATGGGCCAATACTCCCAGATGTCATCATAATATGGGCTTTGACATTTCTAACTAGATGTGAACCCTCTATCAGCCAGACCCTCCCCCACCCCATCACCCCCTGGTCCTCTTCCCTATTTGAAGCCCGTCGTCTGTGATCTCTCCATATGGTTCCTGGGCCTACCTGAAGAACTCCCTAGTGGTCTAGTAGGTTAAAGTACAGGAGCGATCCCCAGTGGCTCCTGCCTCTTCCAATGTCAGGTTTTAAATGGTGCTAGATGATCCTTAGCTGTAGTCTTGCAGTACTACCACTTGCAGCATAGAGGTATCTATATAACACTGCCACTAGGGGTGATCAGGCACAAGGAGCAGGAGTGACTGGGGATCATTCTCTGCCCCTATATCCTCTAGACCACTAGGCAGTTCTTCAGGTAGACCCTGGATCCTGGGCGGGGTGAAAAATAGACGATCTTCTTTAGAGGGAAGAAGGTTGTGGATGACTAGAGGTTGGAGGGGGGGGGGGGTCTGGCTTGGTGAGTGTTTCACACATAGTTAGAAATGTTGCAGCTCCTTTAAGGTGGATCATGTGGCTATTAAGCCATGTGTTAGTAGCCTGATGCTTCCCAGGCAGGAATAATAACGCCAGCTATGCGTTGGTGTTATTTTTGCAGGAATAGCATAGATTGCAATGTTCAACACAAGCAAATTATTTATATACCACTGGACTCACTAATATGTGGTATTGAGTTCCAGCAGGTTTGTCAGTCTCATGGAGGGGCATAATTGAACGGGGGCGCCCATCTATAAGGGCGCCCATCTCTAAGGATGGTGGCGCGAAAGGGCGGGGAAACCCACATTATCGGAACAAAATGGGCGTCCATCTTTTGTTTCGATAATATGGTCGGGGATGGCCAAATCTCAACATTTGAGTCAACCTTAGAGATGGTCAACCTAAATGTTGAGATTGCCAACCTTACAGATGGGCGACCTCGGTTTTCACTGATAATGGAAACTGAGGATGCCCATCTCAAAAACATCCAAATTCAAGCCCTTTGGTCCTGGGAGGAGCCAGCATTCGTAGTGCACTGGTCCCCCTGACATGCCAGGACACCAACCGGGCACCCTAGGGGGCACTGCAGTGGACTTCACAAATTGCTACCAGGTGCATAGCTCCCTTACCTTGGGTGCTGAGCCCTCCAACCCCCCCCCCCCAAACCCACTGCCCACAACTGTACACCACTACCATAGCCCTTATGGGTGAAGGGGGGGCACCTAGATGTGGGTATAGTGGGTTTCTGGTGGATTTTGGAGGGCTCATATTTACCACCACAAGTGTAACATGTGGGGGGGGGGGGGATGGGCCTGGGTCCGCCTGCCTAAAGTGCACTGCACCCACTAAAACTACTCCAGGAACCTGCATACTGCTGTCAGGGAGCTGGGTATGGCATTTGAGGCTGGCAAAAAAGTATTTTTAAACTTGCTTTTTATGGTGGGAGGGGGTTAGTGACCACTGGGGAAGTAAGGGGAGGTCATCCCCGATTTCCTCCAGTGGTCATCTGGTCAGCTCAGGCACCTTTTTGAGTCCTGGTCATAAGAAAAGAAAAAATGGACCAAGTAAAGTCGGCCAAGTGCTCATCAGGGACACTCTTCTTTTTCCCATTATCGGCTAAGGACAGCCATCTCTTAATCACGCCCCAGTCCTGTCTTTGCTACCCTGCCGACATGCCCCCTTGAACTTTGGCCATCCCTGCGACAGAAAGCCGTTGCAGATGGCCAAAATCGGCTTTCTATTATGCCGATTTGGCCAGCCTTGCGAGAAGGATGCCCATCTCCCAATTTGTGTCGAAAGATGGGCATCCTTTTCTTTCAAAAATAAGCGTGATGGTGAACTAAGCTGAAGTAATATGCCAACTTTTACTTCTGTTTGATAACTCTCTACCCTCCCATTTCCTTGTTTGTACTTAATATGAATAATTAAGCATAATGATTAAAAAGAATATTTCTTTCTAGAGAAACAAAAAGGACAGCAGAGGAAGAATTTAGTATCAAAATAAATGTGATTACCACAGTGGGTAGATCACAACCTGTCTGATATATCCATTAATTTAATCATATGTAGAATACTCAACATCAAAATGTGTTACTATTGTTCATCTTATGCTTTCTAGTTAGTTTTGCTTGTCACTTAATGAACAATGTATATAGCACAAAACTGTCAAAATTCTTTTTGAAAGGAACTTAATCTAAGAGTACTGTAACTAATTGAAATCTAAGCAAGTAATCTTAACCGTAGACCATTAAAATTGAAGAAGCCAGTGACTAATAAATATTTATGACACTATATTCAATATCTGTGGCATCTTGATATACAGGCCATTATAACGAAGATGCTAGCAGTCAATATTAAGAATAGTACAGAATATGAGATATATTGCAGTTTTTATGTTAGGGCACCAAAATAGAGAGTTGCACGGGGACAGAAATCTTACCCATCCCCGCCCGTCCCTGCTGGAATCTTACCCGTGCCCACCCGTCCCCGCTGGAATCTTACCCATCCCCACCTGTCCCCGCAAAAATGTAACCCATCCCAACCCGTCCCCACCCATCCCCGCAAGAATTTAACCCATCCCCACCCGTCCCTGCAAGAATTTAGTATATAAAAGAAAATTCCAGTGAGCTCCCTCAGTCTCTCGCTGGATTTGAGCCACAGCACTGTAGGCAAGGAAGGAATGGAAGCTGAAAATTGGAACACTCTGATGTATACATGTAAGATTTGTCTCTGATTTACTGGCATTGTGTGCTGAGAGGTCACAACATGCAAGCGTGAGTAGGTCAGGTGACATCCAATGCTCATGCCTGTGTCAGAGCTGAGGTCTGCTCATCAGCCCGGTAGCAAAGAGGATTAATTGTAACATAGTAAGTGACAGCAAATAAAGATCTGAATGGTCCATCCAGTCTGCCCAATAGTCACACTCATTATCAATTCATGATTAAATCAATGAATGTGATATTTTATACTTGATTATGGTCTTTCTTTTGTGTTTCTGGAACATTGACCATAGAAGTCTATCTAGCCCAATCCTTATGTTCCAACTGCTGGAGTTGTCGTTGAAGCCCACTCCAGTCTATGCATCTTCTCATTTGTGGGACACAGATCATAAAAATCTGTTCAGAACTGTCCTTATGTTCCAGTCACTGAAGTTGCTGTCTAAGCCCTTTCCAGCCCATCCTAAACCAGAATTCCATATATTAGACACAGACCATACAAGTCTGCCCGGTATTGGCCCTAGTTAATCACAGCCAGAGTCGCCATCTAAGCATTACTTCACACATCCACATACATGCAGCCATTTAAGATTAGGTTTTTTATAACTTCCATTTTCTAATTAGAGATCCTCTGTGTTCATCCTACGCCTTTTTGAATTCCATCATCATTTGTGTCTCTACCACCTCCTTAATGGAAGACTTTCCACATTTGTGCTGTTAAAGCAAGGAGGAAGAGGAGGAGGAGGAGGAGGAGGAGGAGACAGCACTCAAAGAACTTGGTACTCAGTAGATAAGAAGCTGGTGCAGGTGTAGCTTACACTTCCACGGGAACCCCGCAGAACTGCTTCCATCCCCGTGGGAACCCCCACCGGAACTGCTTCCATCTCTGTGGGAACCCCACAGGAACTGCTTCCCGCAAACCCCGTTCCCGTGCAGCTCTCTACACCAAAACAAGAGAGTGTGATCAACAGAGTGTGATCATAGCTCTCTATCCTATAGAGATTTAAAATAGTCCAGAGACCTTCTATGTCAACCACTTGGGACTAGATTCTTTATTTCACACCTAAAAATTTAGGGGGTCTTTTACTAAAGCGTAGCTCGAGTTATCTGGAGCAGGGCCCTTAGGAATAAAATGAGCCCTGCTGCCAGTGGTGTACCAAGGGGGGGCGGTCTGCCCCGGGTGCACGCCGCTGGGGGGGGGGGTGCCGCGCATCTGTCGACTTCACTCGTTCCCTGCTCCCTCTGCCCCGGAACGGGTTACTTCCTGTTCCGGGGCAGAAGGAGCAGGGAACGAGTGAAGTCGATAGGTGCGCAGCACCCCCCCCCCCCCAGCAGGTAAAGATGCACCCGGGGGGTGTCGTTTCACCAGGAAAAGGTTCCTTTGTTTCGCCTGTTTGGGGGGGGGTGCCGCGCGTCTGTCGGCAACGCTCGTTCCCTGCTCCCTCTTCCACGGAACAGGAAGTAACCCGTTCCAGGGCAGAGGGAGCAGGGAACGAGTGTTGCCGACAGATGCGCGGCACCCCTCCAGCTGGTAAAGATGCACCCGGGGGGGGGTCTGTCGTTTCACCGGGGGGGGGGGGGGGGGTCGCGCTGCACCCGGGGACGGGGGGTCGCATCTGCGATCCGCCCCGGGTGTCAGCGACCCTAGGAACGCCACTGCCTCTGCAGATAATTCAAGCTAAACTTTAGTAAAAAAACCTCCTTAGCGCCAAAATGAAATTTGCCTAAGCACCTGTTATAAAGTATGCCTACATTTCTACATGGTTAAAGGCAGTTACACCAAGGAAAACCTGGTGTACATGCCGACACCTAAATTAGTCATAGACCTAGTGTATTCTATAACAATGTGCATAGATTTTAGACATGCCTATGACCCACCCATTCCACTCGCATGCTCATACCACTTTTTGAATTACGCAACTTAGAATTTACACATACCATGTTTCAGAATACACTTAGCATGTAGTGCACATAAATTCAAATTAATGCCAACTAGTGCTGATAATTGTTTGTTAATATCCAATTATCAGTGCTGAATATCTTGTTAACTAATTAGGTTATGCACATTTTTGTGGAATACACTTTGATTTCCACATGGAAATCTCAACGCGATATACAGAATCCAAGGGATGATGATGCATCACAGACTCAGGTCTCCAGCAGTTTAAAGACAGTGAAACATTTTCTTAGAAAGCTGAGTCTAAAATAAAGATTTTTTTTCTGCTTTTCTGAAAGCGTCAAAGGTTTTAATGATCACATGGTGGAGGATCCTAGTTGTTTTATTTATTTATTTGTTTGTTTGTATGCAAAATAGCATAATATACCAGTTAGCCATCTTAGGTCAATGAATAAGTACATAAGTACATAAGTACATAAGTAGTGCCATACTGGGAAAGACCAAAGGTCCATCTAGCCCAGCATCCTGTCACCGACAGTGGCCAATCCAGGTCAAGGGCACCTGGCACGCTCCCCAAACGTAAAAACATTCCAGACAAGTTATACCTAAAAATGAGGAATTTTTCCAGTCCATTTAATAGCGGTCTATGGACTTGTCCTTTAGTTCATGATTCATTTTGAAGATTATCCCTCACTGAGTTTTCGAATCCAATCCAACAAGGAAGTATGATATTTCTTTTGGAAGATGTGGGCTTACTAGTGCAGTTGATTGTAATTTACAAAACTGAAGTAAGATTTTAAACCATAAGATACATTCAGAACTATAAAACTAGTAAACATGATATGAGTTACAGAAGATTGCTTCTTATTTTTGCTCAGGTTTCCTCACTGAAATATCGTTGTTTAACCTACCTATGACTGAATAATTAGCTTTTAGGGATGGCCTTTTAACATGCATTCAGTTCATTAGGAAGCCTTGAAAATCTAGGAAGCAATTCTTAACAGGGATCCTCGATTTAAGTGACTGAATGACACTGCCTTATTTACAAAGCAATGCAGGCAATTCCTGTGTGGCAATTGAGAGGAAACCCATAGGAATTGAATGGGCTTCCTCTAATTTGCCACACAGGAATCACTAACGTAGCTTTGTAATAGAAGTCCTCAATTTAATATACCACTTCTAATCTAAATGCCCTTAATTGGTTTACAATTAGAATGCAGTCAGTAATCTTTTACATACTTTGTAAATATATAAAATAATTGATTATACTATAATCCCCCATAATCTCTTGGATTCTACGTATGGCATCCAAAATTGTGTGAGCAAATTTGAGTGCACACCTAATTTGTGGGAGCCATTTAATTGAGTAACAAGCCAATTAGCACCAATAATTGAGTACTAATACTCAATTATTTGTGCTAATTGGCAATAATTTGGATTTACATGCACATCTTGCTAAGTACTATTCTAGAAATCTTTTAGCATGCAACTGAATAGAATTTTGTAACCCTCCATATTTTGTATTATTGCAGCAGAGTTTGAAAGACCTGCAATTGGTTCAAAATGTTGCCTCTCATTCAAAAACTATAACACCTCATCATTCCCACATATACTGTTTCTGAACCCATTACATTGGTTACCTGTATTTTTTCAGATTATGTTTTTCAGATTATGCAGGGAAAAAGAGCCCTGTGTTAGCAGCATGGGCTGTTTTTCCCATGTGCCAGGGCCCTTTTTAGCGTAGCGTGTAAAAAAGCCCCCAGACCATATGGCCATGTGGTAAGAGAACTCTTACTGCCTGGCCATGTGGCACGGAGCCCTTACCGCCACCCATTGAGGTGGCGATAAAGACTCCCACAGTAACCCAGCACTAACCGGGCAGCACATGACAATATTCAATTGCTGCCGGGATATTGCCACGTAAACCATTTTCCTGGGTTCCCCCCCCCCTGGAAATGGCGCGTGCTTGGGGCATGACTACCGCTGGTAGTAGACATGTTGGACCAGCAGTAGTCCCAGAACAGCGAGCAGGAAGCCAACATTGGGCTTACCACCGCTCTGTAAAACGGCCCCACAGTGCTGTGTACTACTACTACTACTTATCATTTCTAAAGCGCTACAAGAAGTACGCAGCACTGTACACTTGGAC
This sequence comes from Microcaecilia unicolor, assembly GCF_901765095.1. Classification (NCBI taxonomy): domain Eukaryota; kingdom Metazoa; phylum Chordata; class Amphibia; order Gymnophiona; family Siphonopidae; genus Microcaecilia; species Microcaecilia unicolor. The sequence continues at coordinate 89,719,402 of NC_044035.1, forward strand.
ATGAAGAGACAGTCCCTGCTTGACAGAGCTTACAATCTAATTAGGACAGATAAACAGGACAAACAAGAGATAAGGGAATATTAAAGTGAGGATGATAACATAAGGGTTCTGAACAAGTGAATAAGGATTAGGAGTTAAAAGCAGCATCAAAAAGGTGGACTTTTAGCTTAGATTTGAAGACGGCCAGAGATGGAGCTTGACGTACCAGCTCAGGCATATGGTGCAGCAAGATAAAAGGAACAGAGTCTGTAGTTAGCAGTGGAGGAGAACAGTGCAGATAAAAGAGATTTACCCAGTGAATGGAATTCCCAGGGAAGAATGTAGGGAGAGATGAGAGTGGAGAGGTACTGAGGAGCTGCAGAGTGAATGCACTTATAGGTCAATAAGAGGAGTTTGAACTGTATGCGGAAACGGATAGGAAGCCAGTGAAGTGACTTGAGGAAGGGCTAATATGAGCATAACGACACTGGTAGAATATTAGTCGTGCAGCAGAATTTTGAACAGATTGAAGAGGAGAGAGATGGCCAAGTGGGAGACCTGTGAGAAGCAAGTTGCAATAGTCTATGCGAGAGGTGATAATAGTGTGGATGAGGGTTCTGGTAGTGTGCTCAGAAAGGAAAGGGTGAATTTTGCTGATATTATAGAGAAAGAAACAACAGGTTTTAGCAGTCTGCTGAATATGTGCAGAGAAGGAGAGGGAGGAGTCGAAGATGACCCCAAGGTTACAAGCTGATGAGACAGGAAGGATGAGAGTGTTATCCACAGAAATAGAGAATGGGGGAGGAGGAGAGGTTGGTTTAGAGGGAAATATGAGAAGCTCAGTCTTGGTCATGTTTAGTTTCAGATGGTGCTGAGACATCCAGGCAGCAATGTCAGACAGGCAGGCTGATACTTTGGCCTGGATTTCAGCTGAGATTTCTGGTGTGGAGAGGTAGATCTGGGAGTCATCAGCATAAAGATGATACTGAAAACCATGGGATGAGATCAGAGTACCAAGGGAAGAAGTATAGATGGAGAAAAGAAGAGGTCCCAGGACAGATCCCTGAGGTACACCAACTGACAGTGGGATAGAAGTAGAAGAGGATCCACTAGAGTATACACTAAAGGTACGCTGGGAGAGATAAGAAGAAAACCAGGAAAGAACAGAGCCCTGAAATCCAAGTGAGGTCAGCGTATCAAGGAGTAGGCTGTGATCAACAGTGTCAAAAGCAGCAGATAGATCGAGAAGGATTAGGATAGAATAGAGACCTTTGGGTCTGGCCAAGAACAGATCATTGGAGACTTTAGCAAGCGCTGTTTCAGTTGAATGAAGGGGGCAAAAGCCAGATTGAAGTGGATCAAGAATAGCTTGAGATGAAAGAAAGTCAAGGCAACGGCGGTGAACAGCACGTTCAAGTATCTTGGATAGGAAAGGGAGGAGGGAGATGGGGCACTAGTTGGAAGGACAGGTAGGGTCCAATGAAGGTTTTTTAAGGAGTGGTGTGACTACGGCATGCTTGAAGGCATCAGGAACAGCCACAGTGGACAGTGAAAGATTGAGGATATGACAGATAAAAGGGATGACAGTAGGAGAGATAGTGTTAAATAGATGGGTGGCAATAGGATCAGAGGAACAGATAGTTAGTTTTGAGGAGGAAAGAAGATTTGTAGTTTCCTCTTCAGTGATTTCAGAAAAGGAAGAAAAGGAGGCAGAGGTTGGAGGGTTGAGAGAATGGACTAAGGGAAAGAGAGGTGGAGGTGACCTGGTTGAGAATTCAAGTTTAATTTTGTGAACCTTATCATGAAAGAACTCAGCCCAGAGTCTGGGTGGAAAGTGAAGTGGGGGTTGGAGGTGAAGGCACTTTGAGGAGAGAGTTCAGTGTGGCAAAGAGACGTCGAGGGTTTGATCCAAGAGAATTTTTCAAATGGATGTAATAGTCTTGTTTGGCAAGTAAAAGAGCAGACTGGAAGGAGGTCAGCAAGAATTTGAAATATATAAAGTCAGCATGGGCACAGGATTTCAGCCAAAGGCGTTCGGCAGAGCTGGCACAGGAACGTAGGTAGCGGATTCTAGAGGTCAGCCAAGGCTGGGGTTTGGTACGTTTTACAGAACAGGGAATGGGAGGAGCGAGAGTATTCAGAGCAGAGGAGAGAATAGTATTATAAAAAGAGACAGCCTCATTGACAGACTTGGATAACATAGTGGTAGAGAAGAAATTTGAAACATTGGTGGACAGAGTAGAAGGGTCAATAGCCTGAAGATTCCTAAATGTATTGGTTAAGATTGGATGGGACTGGGGAGGAGGGTGTTTAAGTGTGAAAGTTATCAGATGATGGTCAGAGAGGGGAAGAGTTGAGGCACAGAAACTGGAGAGTGAGCAGTTTGAGAAGAGGATAAATCAAGACAGTGGCCATTCTGGTGAGTGGGGGCAGTGGAGCACAGTTGAAGATTGAAAGAGGATGTTAAAGCAAGAAACTGCGAAGCATAAGAGTCAGAGGGATCATTAGCATGTGCAAAGATGCTCCCTTTTATTTGTGCACTATTTGGAAGATTTATAGACCAAGCATACCCTTACATTCAGAAGGCACAAAGGAGTAGATTCAGTAAATGATGCCCAAATTTGGGCACAAAAAATGTGCACTGAGCGCTACTGTATCAACAGCGTTCCGAATCGAGTGCTATGTAAAGAATAGTGTGTAGCACCGTGATCCACACCCAACATTGGGCATAAGGATTTACATCAATTGAAACCTAGTGTAAATACTTGTGCTAAGTTAGGCGTAGATCCTCCAAATTCTATAATATTGTGAGCATCTATAGTGAATGTCCCTGACCTGCCCATGCCCCTCCCATGGAACTTAAGCTAAAGACTCTCTGTAACATATTAAGGAGGAGGGCATACTATAGTTTTTGAACTATGGCTGAAGTGTTGATTGCAGTATGAAGGGTATATGCTCTATATGTTGTGTGGTATTTCTCTTTATTGTTTTCTGGTATGAGGTCCCACTATTTTATCATTTCATTGGCTGATGTTTTATTATTTCATTATGAATAAGTATGTGTGCTTATTTTGTAATCTGCTTTACCTAGGAGGACTATAAATGTGTAAATAAAGCAAACAATAAATAAATAAAAATGCTTGTTTTAAGAAGTACTCTATTACAGGGATTACAGCAATGGTTCTCATCCCAGTCCTTGGGACACACCTACCCACAATGAATATGTATGAGATAGATCTGCATACAATGGAAGCAGTGCATGCAAATTATCTCATGCATATTAGGTCCCAAAAATCTGACTGGCTAGATGTGTCCCTCGGACTGGGTTGAGAACCCCTGAATTAGAAGAAGGTGCCACCTTTAATCCCCTGTCCCAACCAAAAGAAATAGTGGGGAATGATATTGATCTCTCTGACAGCTTGGAGAAACATAGAAGTTTAAGTTTCTGAAATACATCAAATAACAAAAAGAGGGGGTCCAAAAATGTAGACAAGCACAACAAGAAAACAAAAGCATAAAGGAGCCTTCAGGAGTGGAATAATCAAAAGCCCTTTATTCATAAGACCTGACATGGGCCGTGTTGTGGCGCTCATGCACCTGCGTCAGGGGTCAAATGGAGATCAACTCACTTATACAAAACTTAGGGTGCTATCAAAAATAAAACCGCGTCTCAAACTTACTGTTTACTATTGAAGACGAGCAGTTTGAGATGCGGTTTTCTTTTTTGATAGCATCCTAAAGGGCCATGTTTACTAAGCTGCGCTGTAAGCATGCTAATGTTTTTAACGCACGCTAAAGTTAGAGACACCCACATATTCCTGTGTATCTCTAACATTAATGCACCCTAAAAAATGCTAGTGCACCTTAGTAAACAGGACCCTAAGTTTGTTTAAGAGAGTTGAACTCCATTTGACCCCTGACACAGGTGCGTGAGTGCCGAAACGCGGCCCGTGTTGGGTCTTATGAATAAAGGACTCATGATTATTCCACTTCTGAAGGCCCCTTTTTGCTTGTTTTCTTGTTGTTCTGAAAAACCTAAATACACGTTTATGTGCTGACATCTGTGTAGCTGTGTTCCCTCTGTTGATGCTATCCACATTCTTTTTTGTAAAATGGATGCTCCTGGCACACATAACCAAACCATACACATCCATTCCTGATGTTTTTAGAACAGGCTCTGTGTCAACAGTGCTAAAATGTGCTCTTAAGGCCTGCTATAAAGAAGGTGAAAGGTGAATCTAAAATTACCTCTAAATTAAAATGGTAAAAAACAATTTCTTAGTTGATTATTCATATTCACACAAAAAGGTTTTGCCACCATTAGATCATTGGCTTTACCAGGGTTCAAGACCAGTTTATTCACATTTGCTTAATTCACTGATACTTCCAGTATTGCTCCAATTTAGTGACTGCTTTAATTAACCTTTCCCATTTAGAAGGTACAGCTGTATATTATTTGCATAAATTTAAAAAAAAGAGATACTCCAAGGGCACTTAAAATTGTATCCAGCAGCTTCACAGACAAATTAAAAAGTGCTTGTGACAGAACGGAACCTACAGCATTCAATTTGAAAGCTAGCAAAGTTACTGGCAAAATGGCTTCTTCATAAACTGTTACACAAGTTTTGCCTGTTAAAAAATAATCATTGTCATAAAAGATGTAAACCAGCTTAAACTCAATTCCCCTGTACTCATCCTACTAAAACCGGTGATTAAAATACACAATCAAGAGTATCAAAAGTTGCAAAAATGTCAAGTAAGACTAATAGAATTGCGTTGTCCTTTTCCATTTTGAAATATAGTTATGTACTGATATCACCAGTGAATAAGCAGAGAGTTGGAAATTAAAATCAAAATTACACCACAAGGCCACAGAATAAAATAATGGACATGGTGGAAAAATATCATCAATCTAAAAACAATTTAACTCTATACCAAATATTTCATATCCAGGTTTTTTTGTTTAGAAGCACAGCAGCTAGCAAGGTCTGTGAAAGTACTAAGGTACTAAAGTAAATTACAGCATTTGTTTGAAATCTTCCACAAACCACTTTAATAAGCACTACGTACATAGACAGGCACTATTGAAATGACAAGAAGTAGAAATGATTCATCACTTTCAGCACCCAAGGCAAAATTCCAGAGTGAATAGATTCCTTTTTTTTATATAATTGCTAAAACCAAATGCAGCAGAACCCAAACGCAGTAGAAAAGGTTTTTAACAGATCTAGCAAATAAATTATTGAGTTAATCAGCTACAGTGAAAATTATGGGGTCCTTTTACCAATCTGCGGTTAAAAGAGCCCCTTAAAAATACATGATCATGCAGTAATACTATTCTTACCATGTGGCCATATGTGTGTGTGTGGGGGGGGGGGGGGGGGAGCAGGTAGACCCTTGGAATGCCCTCCCATGGATGAAAACACTGACATAATGTAAAAAAGTATGGGATAAACATAAAGGAATACTCTTTAGAAGGAATGGATTCAAAAAAGCTTAACGAAGATCAGGAAGCAACATTGGTAATTGGGAAGTGCAGCCAGTACTAAGCAGACTTCTACAGTCTGTGCTCTGATTGTGTTTAGACAGCTTCAGCTTCAGAAGTAGGAGAACAAGGCCAGCACTGGGTAGACTTTTAAGGTCTGTGCCCTGATCGTGGCTGAATAGGTTTGAATGGGATGGAGTGGAGCTGTTCAAGGGCTTTGACGTTAACTTCAGAAATTTTAGAACAAGGACAGTGCTGGGCATACTGCTACGGTCTATGCCCTGAAAATCATAAGAATAAATCAAGACCAGGTATACATATAAAGTATCACGTACCATATGTAACAAGTTTATCTTGTTGGGCAGACTGGATGGACCGTACACGTCTTCATCTACTATGTTACTATCGGGCTCATTTTCAAAAGAGAAGGACGTCCATCTTGCGACATAAATCGGAAGATGGATGTTCTTCTCCCAGGGACGTCCAAATCGGTATAATCGAAGCTCGATTTAGGACGTCTTTAACTGCACTCCTTCGCATGGATGGCCAAAGTTCAAGGGAGCGTGTCGGAGGCGTAGCGAAGGTGGGACTTGGGCGTGCCTAACACTTTGACGTCCTTGACCCATAATCGAAGAAAACAAGGACGTCCCTGACGAGCACTTGGACGTTTTCACCTGGACCTGTTTTTCTTACAACTAAGGCATTAAAAGGTGTCCAAAATGACCAGATGACCACCGGAGGGAATCGGGGATGACCTCCCCTTACTCCCAGTGGTCACCAACCCCCTCTAACCCACAAAAATTATCTTTAAAAATATGTGCCAGCCTCTATGCCAGCCTCAGATGTCATACTGAGGTTCATGACAGCAGTATGCAGGTCCCTAGAGCAGTGTTAGTGGGTGCAGTACACTTCAGACAGGCGGACCCAGCCCCATCCCCCCCTACATTTGTGGAGGAAACAGCGAAGCCCTGCAAAACCCACCACAAACCCACTGTACCTATATCTAGGTGCCCCTCTTCACCCATAAGGGCTATGGTAGTGGTGTACAGTTGGGGTAGTGGGTTTGGGGGGCTCAGCACACAATGCCCCTGGTACAAATAAGTACCTGTATATGTAAGTCGCATTGAGCCTGCCATGAGTGGGAAAGCGCGGGGTACAAATATAACAAAAAAAAAGGTAAGGGAGCTATGTTCCTGGAAGCAATTTATGAAGTCCACTGCAGTGCCCCCTAGGGTGCCCGGTTGGTGTCCTGGCATGTCAGGTGGACCAGTGCACTACAAATGCTGGCTTCTCCACAACCAAATAGCTTGCATTTGGTCATTTTTGACATGGACATCTGTGGTTTCAAAAATTGCCAAAAATCAGAAACATCCATGTCTAGGGACATCCAAATCTAGGGATGGCAAAATTTAAGGATTTGGATGTCCCTGACAGTATTTTCAAAATGAAAGATGGACATCTATTTTGTTTTGAAAATACGGTTATCCCTGCCCCTGGATTTGGACATTTTGCAAGGACATCCAAATCGCAACTTGGACGTCCCTTTTGAAAATGCCCCTCCACGTTACCACCACTCATTGAGGTAACAGCAAGGGATCCCGTGGTAACCCGGTGGTAACTGGGCAGGGCACGGCACTATCTAATTACCACAAGGTAAGCGCCATGCTAGAAATTACAGAATTATTTTCTGTAGCACCAGAAATGGTGAGCACTCAAGACGGAACTACCGCTGGTGCCCACGTTGGGCTGGGGGTAGTTCTGGGTTGCCATGCGGCAATCCTTTAGTAAAAGGGTCCCTATGTTCCTTAACCCAACCCAGAAAAAATAAATATGAACATACATGTAGCTTGTATTAGGTGAATTTTCAAAAAGAAACTATATGGTTCAACTACCGAATATTTGTATACCTTATACCTATTCTCTTAGTGAAAATTGCCACCACACTATGAAAGCCTATGAAGAAAAGTGGTATAAAAATGCATACATTCTATAGAAATATATAGAAGAGGGGTATAAAGAACTTTTAACTAATACATATTACAAGAAACACAAAACATTCAAATACAGGAGTACACGAAACAATTAAAAATTGTCATCAATATAAAAGCAACTACAGTTTCAGCTGATACCAAGCAATCCACCTTGTGCCATGTTCTAAAATTCACAAACCTGGGAACCCTGACAGACCTATTATAACCAGTGTTGGTACACTCACAGAGATAATATCTGGACTAGTAGAAGGGCTTCCTCGAGCACTTAATAAAAAGATGAATCAGTTCCCTACAGATATTACAGATTTTCTAAAGAACTTAAAGAAACTCAAACAGCTACTATCTGATACTCTCCATGCCACAATGGATATGGAATCATTATACATCAACATTCCTTGTGCAGATGGCATAGCTGTATGTTGCAAACTCCTAAAGACATATTTTCTGAACTCCAGTACACAGCATAAACTGTTCCAAAAGTACGTTCATTTTGATCCACAACAACTTCAACTTAAATAATGACATCTATTTACAGATTATGGGAATTACTATAGAGATACCAGAATGGCATCATAGCATGCCAAAGTTTTTGTACAAAAAAATAGTAAAAAGGCCCATTTCTGAAAGAAATGAAACGGGCACTAGCAAGGTTTTCCTCGGAGTGTGTGTGTTTGAGAGAGTGTGTGTGAGAGTGACTGTGTGTGAGAGAGAGAGAGAGTGAATGTGCGAGTGTGTGTGTGTGACAGAGAGAGAGTGAGACTGGGTGCGAGTGTGTCTGTGAGAGAGTGTGTGTGTGTGTGAGAATGAGAGTGTGTGCCAGGGGCGCCCCCCTCCTCCCCTCCTTCCCAGTTCCAGGGTCATCCCCCTCCCTCCCTCCCTCTCTCCTGCCCACTTCCATGGTCCCCCTCCCTCCGAGTTCCAGGGTCATCGCCCTCCCTCCGAGTTCCAGGGTCATCCCCCTTCCCTCCCTCTGTCCCTCCGAGTTCCAGGGTCATCCCCCCTCCCTCCCTCTCTCCGAGTTCCATGGTCGTCCCCTCCTTCCCTCTGAGTTCCAGGGTCATCCCCTCCCTCCGGGTTCCAGGGTCATCCCCTCCCTCTGAATTCTAGGGTCATCCCCTCCGTCCCACCCTCCGAGTTCCAGGGTCATCCCCTCCCTCTGAGTTCCAGGGTCGTCCCCTCCCTCCCTCCGAGTTCCAGGTTCCCCCACCTCCCTCCCTCTGAGTTTCAGCATCCCCTCCCTCTGAGTTTCAGAGTCCCCCCTCCCTCCCTCCGAGTTTCAGGATCTCTCCTCCCTCCAAGTTTCAGGGTCCCCCCCCTCCCTCCCTCCCTCCCTCCCTCCCACCCAGTTCCAGGGTCGTTGTCCTTCCCTCCCTCCCTCCCTTCCATTTCCAGGCCCCCTCCCTACGAAGTTTAAAAGTCATCTTGACTTACCTCGTTGGGGTTACAGTGGCTGCCAGCAGCGGTAAAAGGCGTGCAGGCTCGGCCCTTTTCTCTCTCTCAGCTGTGGTCCCACCCTCATTTCCTGTTTCTGCAAGGGCAGGACCACAGCTGAGAGAGAGAAAAGGGCCAAGGCTGCATGTGTTTTACCGCTGCTGGCGGCCGCCGTAACCCTGACTTGGTAAGTGAAGATGACTTTTAAACATCGGAGGGAGGGGGCCTGGAACTGGAAGGGATGGAGGGAGGGAGGAAGGGAGGGACAATAACGACACCCTCATGTTTGACGTTCCGCTGCTTTGCCTGTGTCCCCTTCCCTCTTAGTGTTCAGCCCTCGACGTCATAACGTTATGACGTGAGGGCGGGACAGTGAGACAGATGGTTACAGGCAGCACGAACCGCATGGACCCTACGAACCCTTCAGTGCCACGGGAGCCAGCTTCAGAACGTTGGAGGTGGAAATTAATATATAGGATTGTAGGAAACATTACATAAGAACATAAGAAAAGCCATTTTGAGTCAGACCAAGGCTCAACAAGCATAGTATCCAACAGCAGCTATTCTGGGTTGTAAGTACCCAGCAGATCAAAAAAAGTAGATATGTTTCTTATATTTCACTGCAGGGAATGAGTAATGGCTTTCCAAACCCTACCCGACATAATTTTTAATGGCATTTTCCTCCAGAAACTTGTCAAAACCTCTTTTAAACCCTAATATATTAGTCAATTTGACATCTTCTGGCAACAGATTCCACAGCATGAAACACTCTGTTTTCAATCTGCTGGTCATTAGTTTCAAGAACTGCTTTCTTGTTTTTGTGTTTTGTATTTTTGTATTTTGAAAGGTTAAAGACCTGTTACCTATTTAACTGTTCCATCCATTCATGATATTATAAATTTCTGTCATATCCCATCTCAGTTTTCTACTCTCCACGATGAAGAGACCTAACCTGTTTAGCCTTTCTTCATAGAGGAAGTGTTCTATCCCTTTATCATTTTGCCATCCTTCTCTGAATCATTTCTAATCCTTCTGTATCTTATTTGAGATGGATAACAAGAACTGTACCCCATACTCAAGATGTGGTTGCACCAGGGGCATATAGAAAGACATAATGATATCATCAGGGTTTTTTTTTCTCTATCATTTTTCAAATATTCACTAACATTCCATTTGATTTTCTAGCAGCCATGGCCCACTGGGCAGAACATTTACTCTTGGGGATAATTCTGCAGAACTGAACAATGCAGAATTTGTGCAGTTCCCCTCCCGCACACCGAGTACAGAATTCAGCACTTCCAATGCAGAATTATGAACAGGGTCCATGAAAGTACAGCAACTGGCATGGCTAAGCCCACTGAACTTACTCTATGAGCCCTCTCCTACCCTTGGATCACACTGAACAGCTTGCTCTGTTCATTTCCTCTGGGACCTCTCCTGCCCCGGCACTCAACAGGAGAGGGTTGCAAGTCACATTGTGTTCTGATGTTCTGCTGTGCTGTGTCTTATTGCTGTATTTGAACCTGGAGGTTGTTTGGTGTCCTTTAAATGTCCTTTGGTGTCCTTTAAATGTCCTTTAACACAACTTAAGCAGCCCTAATGCTGCTGTTCTAAAAATAACGCAGTGCTTTTTAACTCGTCCCATGTTAGTGATGAGATGCAAAATATGCAAATACATGTTTTGCATCTCATCACTATGTTAATGCTATAACGCAACTTGCGGTGATACACCGCCAGTCACATTAGGGCCTCAGATTGATGGTAAAATAACCCCAGCTTTAAGCTGGGGTTATTTTACAATCCGGGAGCATCAGGTTGCAAAACAGCTGCCTAGACCACAAGCTGCAGGTCCCCCCTTGAAGCCCCCTGACACAAGCCCCCACACAGGCCACCTGACACAGCTCACCTTAAAGTCCCCCAACACAAACCCATACCCCCTCCCCCATCTGATTGCTGCAGTAGGTGGGGGTCCTATGGGGTACAGGGGGGTCTTCTGGGGTCTAGGGGATTCTTTGAGCAGGAGAGAGGCATAGTTGAATCCGCCCTGTCATGGCCACTGTCAAAATAGTGCCCCTAGCGGTAGTGTCTACTACCGCTACAGCAGCGGACTATCAGGTGATAGAGGGGGTGTGGGGGGCTTATATCAGGGGGGCCTGTGTCAAGGGGATACCTTCAGGGGGGGATGTGTTGGTGGGGCCTGTGTCAGAAGTGGGGCTTATGTTGGGAGGGGCTTCAAGGTGGTGATACGCAGCTAGTGGCCTGGGAGCATCGAACTGCTCTTTTGCAGCCCAATGCTCTCAGGTGCTGGAATAACACTGCTTGCAAGCAGCTTTACTCCTGAGGCAGGATTCAGCAACCTGTGGTACTGGGATCCCATGGAAAATCAAGGTGTGGAAAAAGGCAAACTTTTACACATCTTGATGAACCCTTCTCCATAATGTTGTGAATGCTGGGGAAGCTAACAAAACTATGATGGGATGTGTGCCTGGATGTTGAGGGGGCAAACATTGATTGAGGGATGTGGTGGGGTGTTTGCTGGGGAGGGGGGATGTGTGGAGGCCATTCTGAGATAGTTATTGAAGTGTGTGTGCTGGAGGCAAGAGAGATTTCAGAAACAGATTTACTGCTAAGGAAGGGAATGAGAGATATCTCTAGTGTCTTTTCAGGAGGGAGGTTGGCAGAAGGGTATGGGATGTGTCTGCACGGGAAGGGATGTGGGCAGAAGCTCAAGGAATGGTTCAAGTTAGCACAAACAACAGATGCAATGATCTGTACATAGACAATCCTCCAACAGACCATTGCAGACCAGACTATAAGAACAACTCAATATTTATTTTAAAAAAGGCCCAATGTGGCTACATTTCACATCCCAGAGGCTGCATCAGGGACTTTCCACTAAAAAAATTACATATAAAATCAAATAAATATCTTCACAGATCACACAAACATATATCTCATTTATAGACAGACATAATAAATAGGCAAACTGAAAAAAACCAAAACCAAATTAAATCAAAACCAATCAATATTAAAATTACTATACTATGAGTTTGGGGCTCTGTGCACTAAGCCCATTGCTAACATGGCAGTATTGTAGGTATTTTTCATAATTCTCTTCAGGTTGTGTGCTAATGTTCATTGAAGGAGCACTTACTACCTCCTGTTTGGCTGGCACTAAGCTCACCTGTGTTAACTCAGAATTAACCAATTACTACACACTAAAGTGAATGCGCTAGCTGGTTAACACTTCCATGACCATTCTCTGCCCTTGACATGTCTCAGCAAAAACTATTTTTAAAAAATAGTCAACGCACAAGTTAGTGCACACTGACAGGCAAACTACCACAGAATTTTTTGACTGCATTTTGCAGTAAGCCTTCATACCCGCGTTAAGTGCACATTATTGCTTAGCGCGGTTTAGTAAAAGGGCTCACTTATGCGCTGAGTTAACCGGACACTAGTCTGAGTATCAGCCAGTGCTCAGTTAACTGTTGGGGGGTCTGTGGTCATACCCAGATATTCGATGCCGGGAACTGCATATGTCCTGACATTGCATATCAGGGGTTAGTTCAGCTCACAGCTGGAAGTGACTTGCTAATCACTTACCACCGTGGGCTGAGTATCAACCCCTTAATTTGTGTGTGCAAAATTCCCCCAGGAATACATATTTCACTGAATTGTCCACATTAACTCTGAGATCTTTTTTTTTTTTGAGAGATGAATTCTGTCTCAGAACTGAGCATTTTGTACTGTAAATGGAATCATTTTTTTGCTATGTACATCACTTTGCACTTGTTCTAATTAAATTCCATCTGCCACTATGATGCGCAGTCTTCTAGGCTCAAAAGATCCTTCTGCAAATCTTCATAATCCACTACCACTAATCAGGGCCGCCGAGAGACAAAGCTGGGCCCCCACCTCTGCAGCCAGTGTTTTTTCCCCCTGCTGTTGCCGCTTTATCCCCTCCCTTCCTACTGTCCACTACTGTCCTACTGTCCTACTGTAACATCTACAGGTTCCTGCAGCCAGCAGCGATTCACAGTCATAGGCTATCTCCGACTCTGAGGCCTTTCTTCTGCCTTGTTCCGCCCTCTCTACTGCAACTTCTTGCTTGGACATTAAACAGGAAGTTGTAGTAGAGGGCAGAACATTGCAGAAGGAAGGCCAAGGAGATGGCCTCTGATTGTGAATCGCTGCCAGCAGTAGGATCCTATAGGTGAGACCTGCAGGAAGGAAGACAATGGGAAGGAAGGAAAACATTTTTTACTGTGAGAACAAAACGTTTTATCATTCCCGTGGGCGACAAAAAGTTTTGTTCCCACATCCACTGTGATTATTGGCAAGCCAGGCCCTCCATGGAGGCCAAGCCTTGGGAATTCCCCCCCCCCCCCCCCCCAGCTCCCTCCGTCGGCGGCCCTGCCACAAACGATATTGAATAATTTTCTGTCATTTGCAAATTTGGTCACTTCACTCATTTCTATCATGAGATCATTTATTAATAAGTTTAATAGTACACAGGCACTCCTTTACTGACCCTTTTCCATGTGTAAAACTGACCTTTAAGTCCTACTCTCCTTTTTCTTTTAGCCAGTTTGCAATCCACACACAGGCAAGGCCTCCAGTCGCATTTTCTAGGGAAGGGTTGTTGTTTGATATGAATGTCATTCACTGATTAGTGTGTGCACTATTTGTATATACTGCATGCTTTTCTTAACAAATGTATGCTATGTGCATTTTGTAGGCAAATCTATAAATTGGTGCCTCAGTCTAGGTGCCCCAATGCCATGCATTTAGAACCAGTTCTGTAATGGTGCCAAGATTCCATTAATAAAATACTGGTATAAGGTCAGTGTTGCTGCATACATGTGTAGATGTGCCCTCGTACACCATGTCAATGGCAGGTGTAATGTGGCATGTCTAAGCGCACTAAGTGACGTGTAGCTTATAGTATTCTATAAAATACATGCATACTTGGGAGACATGCCCACAGCCCGCTCATGCTCCATCCACATATATGCCCCCCCTTGCAGTTAGGTTCTATGGCATGTAGGGCTAGATTCTATATATGGCACCTGAAAAATCTACGTGGAATACATTTCTGCCTAAGCGTATTCTATAAGCTTGGATTTCATTGAGGGAACTAGCAAGCTTATTTTCAAAAGAGAAGGGCACCCATTTTTTGACACAAATCGCAAGATGGGCGTCCTTCTCACAGGGTCGCCTAAATTGGTATAATCAAAAACCGATTTTGGGCATCCTCAACTGCTTTCTGTTGCGGGGATGACCAAAGTTCATAGGGTCGTGTAGGAGGCGTAGCGAAGGCAGGACTGGGGCGTGCCTAACACATGGGTATCCTCGACCGATAATCGAAAAAAGAAGGGCGTCCCTGACGAACACTTGGACAACTTTACCTGGTCCTTTTTTTCTTTCGACCAAGCCACAAAAATGTGCCCTAAATGAACAGATGACCACCAGAGGGAATCGGGGATGACCTCCCCTTACTCCCCCAGTGGTCACTAACCCCCTCCCACCCTCAAAAAATAAATTAAAAATATTTTTCCAGCCTCTATGCCAGCCTCAAATATCATACCCAGCTCCATGACAGCAGTATGCAGGTCCCTGGAGCAGTTTTAGTGGATGCAGTGCACTTCAGGCAGGCGGACCCAGGCCCATCCCCCCCTACCTGTTACACTAGTGGTGGTAAATATGAGTCCTTCAAAATCCACCACAAACCCACTGTACCCACATGTAGGTGCCCCCCTTCACCCATAAGGGCTATGGTAGTGGTGTACAGTTGTGGGGAGTGGGTTTTGGGGGGGGTTGGGGGAGGGCTCAGCACACAACGTAAGAGAGCTATGTACCTGGGAGCAATTTCTGAAGTCCACTGCAGTGCCCCCTAGGATGTCCAGTTGGTATCTTGGCATGTCAGGAGGACCAGTGCATTTTCTTAATATTGGGGGTGCTCAAGCACCCACTGCACCCACAAAGCTGCCTCCTATGCTCTGGAGTCTTACAAGAGATACTTTGTCAAATGCCTATTGAAAATCCAGATACACAATATTGACTGGCTCACCTTTATCCACGTTTGTTCACCCCTTCAAAGAAATGTAACAGATAGGTGAGGCAAGAGATAGATGTCAGGCAGGGGATGGGGTTGGCATGCCCACCCACATTGGGCTCAGGTCCACCCAAGATTAGGAGTCTGGCTATACCCCTGGTGTCTGGGCTTTTAAACGAGGGCCCTTGTTTAACTGAAGCTTGTATAGCCCGCGGAGCTGAGGGTGTTGATCACCATGGCTTGGATTAACTGAGAGAAACCTCTTTCACGTATAAATATTTATATACTCTGTTGTATATACAATCTCTGATGGCTTGATTATTGTACACAGAAAAATTTTTGTTATAGCCTTTATTAAAAATGCTCAAGATATGTGCCTATGTGCCTTCACAGCCAAGTTACCCTATTATAACATTAGCTGCAGAGGGGTAATTTTGAAAGAGACTTTCATAAATAAGCAAGTATTTAATCACAGAAAAAAACTATCAAAGGTTTGTCCCCCCCCCCCCCCCCCCCCCTAGGGAAAATGGGCAGATCTGAGGACAGGACTGGAGATGCCCAACTGAACTATACAGTGGGATTTGATTCTGAAATCCCAGCATGTTCAGATTTCTGCATACTTTACACTTGGGGGAAAATGGGAGAAAAGAAATCTCTGAAGCATCAGGGACCAACAGATTTTCAAGGAAATAAATTTGGGCCATTTTCCTTTAAAATTACAATTCATTCATGCAGAAAGCTTTCTGTACTGGCTGTTTCTGTACTGCTCTTACTATGGATAGGCATTCATGCAGTATAGGACTTTGAAAAAATAGTTGTTACATTATCTCTTTCATATTGCCATATTTAGCACAAGCTTTTAAAATGTTTAACAGATACCAACCAACAAGGATGAAGTATAGGATGCCAGGTCGATCAGAAGGTGGCTGGATATTTCGGTCCTGATCAATCGCTTGTATTGGAGGAGTGACATTAATGGGGTTCACGTGTGCCTGAAATGGAAATCATGAAAATTAGTGCAAATCAATTGCATAATAATTTTTCAAATTATCAACCTAATAATATGAACAACAACAAGAAACAATATTCTGCTCTAAAATTATAAGAACTATTACTAAGACTCCAGGTGCTTAGTTACCTAATAACAGGAATTAAGCACTAGGGGGTCCTGTTACTAAGATGTGGTAAAAAGTGGCCTTAGCATGTCCTTACATTGGGTTTTTCTCACACAGTAAGGTAATTTTTACTGGAACTAAAAAATGACCAATTTTCTATTTTTTATGCTAACCTCTTCATGGCAGAACTGGAAGAGACATTTTTAACCCTTAAAATACTCATTTTCGTGGACTGAGGGAAAAGAGAACTCTGAATTTTACAGTTCCTTCAATACATACCATCTAAAATAAAACTGAAACTTGACTACTCCCTAGAAAAAGTCAACTTTCTAGATACTACAGTTTCCATCAGCAATGGCTAAATATAAACATTGATATACAAGAACCCTACAGACAGATGCAGCTATCTCCACAACTCCAGCTTGTACCCTTCACATACAAAAAAAATCCATTATACACAGCCAAGCCACATGACATCACCGTATTTGCTCTGACCCAAAAGACAGAGATAAACAAAATCCTGACTGATTCCTTCAAACAAAAAGGCTGCAACCCCAAAATAATCTCCAAGAATATTGTTTCCTCTCTTAAAATACCTAATGAAAACCTACTGCAGTACAAAGAGAAGAAAGCCACACAGAGAATTCCTCTTGTAGTGATATACAATCCAGAGCTAGAAATATTGAGAATGTTGGGGAGAGGTGTGTGTGTATATATGCAGGGGGGAAGGGAGGGGTAAAGGGAGAGATTTGTGTGCTGGGGGAGACAGGGTGGTGGTAGTGGGGATATTACAGATGCACTGTACACAAATAAATAGTGCACTTATCTTTACTGAAAATTGGTGAGAATGGGTTATTGTTGGGCATGGGTCCCCAGCTGGTATGCTCCCTGGGTTACTGTAGCAGCCCAGCAGTAGTTTCCACCCCCAGTGCATGCCATTTCTGGCAGTACAAAAATTATTTTTGTAGCAGCAGTGTTTACCCAGCTGTAATCGGGCAGTGCCATGTGCTACCCAATTACTGCCAGGTTAGCATGGGAGCCCATACCGCTACCTCAATGGGTAGTATTAATTGTTCCCACAAATAGCCATGCAGCAAATGGTTCACTTGCCGCATGGCCATTTCTTTAAAAACACAGCCTTTTACCCGCTGCGGTAAAAGGGGTCTCAGTACATATCAAAAACACATGCCTATACCAGTGCAGGCCTCCTTTTAGCGCAGCTTGGTAAAAGGAGCCCTTAGTAACGTGGAGGGGCATAATCGAAAGGGACGCCCAAGTTTTCCTGGGGACGTCCTTGCAGGACGGCTCCAGCAAGGGGTGGTGAAACCCGTATTATCGAAACAAGATGGGTGGCCATCTTTCATTTCGGTAATATGGTCAGGGATGCCCAAATCAGCAAATTTAGGTCGACCTTAGAGATGGTTGTCCCCAGGACTTGGTCGTTTCTGATTTTCAGTGATAATGGAAAGCGAGGACGCCCATCTCAGAAACAACCAAGTCCAAGCCATTTGGTCGTGGGAGGAGCCAGCATTCGTAGTGCACTGGTCCCACTAACTGAATGGAAAAAGCCCTTCCCTTACCAATCCCTTAGCGATTCGGAAAGAAACAGGCATGCATGAAGGAAATCGCATGCAAATGAGCTGCTTGCTGTTAGCTCATTTGCACACGATTTCCTTCCTAAGGAGGGGAAGCCAGTGCAGAGCAGCCAAGCTCTGTGCATGCCAAAGACGGCTTTATACATGCAGACAAGCTGCGTGTATAATAGTCATCTACAACCTTAGAAAAACAGAAGTCCAGGTGAAAACGTCCAAGTGTTCGTCAGGGACGTCTTTTTTATTAATATTTTTTTAAACGTATGGGTGAAGGGTGTCCTTTTCTATGCCTCCGTCCCTACCACGGCAGTTGAGGACATCCTTCCCTGCCACGGCAGTTTAGGATGTCCTTCCTACCCTGCGAAGGCAG
Source organism: Microcaecilia unicolor (assembly GCF_901765095.1). Lineage (NCBI taxonomy): Eukaryota > Metazoa > Chordata > Amphibia > Gymnophiona > Siphonopidae > Microcaecilia > Microcaecilia unicolor. The sequence continues at coordinate 89,737,423 of NC_044035.1, forward strand.
TTGAGGATGTCCTTCTTACCCTGCGATGGCAGTTGAAGACTCCAAAATGTTTCTGTGAGAAGGACATCCATGCCTTTGCTATGCCTCTGACACCCCCTTTATTTATTTGGATTTTGTATCACAAGTAGCAGCAGTGGGATTTAAACTGGCCACCTCTGGATTGCAAGACTAGTACTCTAACCACTAGGCCACTCCTCGCCCTTGAAATTTGGCCATCCCTGTGGGGGGAGGCAGTTCAGGACGTCCAAAATGTTTGAAAGAAGGACGTCCATGCCTTCGTTATACCTCTGCTGACACACACATACCTCTCTTCCAGGGACCTGCATACTGCCCCCCCCCCCCCACAGGGACGGCCAAATTTCAAGAGAGTGGAGTGAAGTTGAGTGGCGGAGTGGCCTAATGGTTAGAGAACTGGTTTTAAAATCCAGAGGTGGCCAGTTCAAGTCCCACTACTGCTACTTGTGATCCAAAATCCAAATAAAGGGGGTGTCAGAGGCATAGCAAAGGCATGGACATCCTTCTCATAGAAACATTTTGGATGTCCTCAACTGCCGTCGCAGGGATGGAGGCATAGCGAAGGACATCCTTCACCCATACTCTAAAAAAAAAGACAAAAGTTTTTAAAGTTGTTTTTTTCGGGGTGAGAGGTGGTTAGTGAGGGGAGTAAGGGGAGGTCATCCCTGATTCTCTCTGGTGGTCATCTGGTCAGTTTGGGCAGTTTTTTGAGGCTTGGTCGTGAAAAAAAATGGACCAAGTAAGGTCAGCCAAGTGCTCGTCAGGGACGCCCTTCTTTTTTCCATTATCGGCCGAGGACGCCCATCTGTTAAGCACACTCCAGTCTCGCCTTTGCTACGCCTCTGACACGCCCCTGGGAACTTTGGTCATCCCCACAACAGAAAGCAGTTGAGGGCGCCCAAAATTGGCTTTCAATTATGCCGATTTGGGAGACTCTGAGAGAAGGACCCCCATCTCCCGATTTGTGTCGCAAGATGGGTGCCCTTCTCTTTCAAAAATAAGCCTGATAGTAGCATAGTAGATGACGGCAGACAAAGACCTGTATGGTCCATCCAGTCTGTCCAACAAGATAAACTAATCACATATGGTATGTGATATTTCACATGTATACCTGGTCTTGATTTATCCTTCCTATTACATAAGGGGGATAACAACTTTAAACAGAGTACCAAACCTTACATTAAATACAACACTTGTACTCTGAAATTGTCATAAAACAGATCTTTGATTTATTAATACATGATCATATAGCAATACATCCACTTTAGGTTACTAAAGCTCCCCTACCAGATTCACAACCACTCCAGCACGCGCTCACATGCACCCTATTAGTCCATTCAACTCCTTCATGCCACTAATTAATGGATATCCTTTAGCCAAAGTATATAACAACTTGTTAAACCATGGAACAGTGTTTAGTCCAAAGATCTTGACAATTCTCCGTGAAACTTATCTTCACAACGATTTTCTTCAATGATGCATAAAAAAAAGGTAAATGTAACCGCATTCACCCCTTTTGGGTTATCCAGATTTCAAAACCATACAAGTGGCATCCATATAGTGCAAGTTCAACTGGTTCTGATGTCATTCCAGCTTTCAACCATGCTAGACTCTGTAGTTTGACTGGGGGAGATGCTCTGTGAAACCCATCCACAGCTTGCTATCAAGCATAGACTTTGTTCAATCGTGTTCCTCAATGCGAAACCGCATTTCGGTAATCCTTCATCAGGAGGAACTTATTCTCGAAACCTTCGAGACTGCATTCTAAGCGGGGTGTCCCTGGCACCACCCCTAAATGTTTATTTTTATATACAAATCCAGATACTAGAATTTCAGCTTTTTTTTTTTACTTTTCCATCCATATGAAACTTAAAAAGGACTAAACTACTTGATATTCTGTTCTCTTATCAAGCAGCGCATTTGGATAAATGTGTCCAAAATTTAATACTTCAGGTGACTGACTATAATCACTTCTGGAAATATTTGAAAACTTCTCTGTTTAGGAAATTTTTAACTGAATTGTGATGATTAATAAGTTCTCATTTTATAGTTCATATAGTTTATAGTTCTATAGTTTATAGACTCTCCAACACTCACTGCAAATTGGACACCTGCCCCAGCTACCTAATAAAATCCGCCCCAGATCGCTTCACACCAGACCTCACATCCCACATAAACTTCATGCTCCAACAAGGACTCTTCACTAAGGAAAATGGCAACATCCTACTCACCCCCATACCAAAAGATACCAAAAAAACAAAACAAATGAACTCACCAATTACCGCCCAGTAGCATCTATCCCACTAGCAGTCAAACTGATGGAAAGCATGGTAACCAAACAACTCACCGAGTATATACACAAATTCTCAATACTACATGAATCACAATCAGGATTCCACCCCTGCCACAGCACCAAAACAGTACTAACCACCCTCCTGGCCAAATTCAAGCAAGAAATAGCAATAGGTAAAAGCATACTCCTCCTCCAATTCGACAAGTCCAGTGCATTCGACATGGTAAACCATACTATACTACTAAGACTTCTAGACTACTTCAGGATTGGTGGAAATATACTCAGTTGGATCAAAGGTTTCCTAACCACCAGAACCTACCAAGTGAAATCAAACTCAAACATATCATCACCATGGAAAACAGACTGCGGAGTACCTCATAAGTACATAAGTAGTGCCATACTGGGAAAGACCAAAGGTCCATCTAGCCCAGCATCCTGTCACCGACAGTGGCCAATCCAGGTCAAGGGCACCTGGCACGCTCCCCAAACGTAAAAACATTCCAGACAAGTTATACCTAAAAATGCGGAATTTTTCCAAGTCCATTTAATAGCGGTCTATGGACTTGTCCTTTAGGAATCTATCTAACCCCTTTTTAAACTCCGTCAAGCTAACCGCCCGTACCACGTTCTCCGGCAACGAATTCCAGAGTCTAATTACACGTTGGGTGAAGAAAAATTTTCTCCGATTTGTTTTAAATTTACCACACTGTAGCTTCAACTCATGCCCTCTAGTCCTAGTATTTTTGGATAGCGTGAACAGTCGCTTCACATCCACCCGATCCATTCCACTCATTATTTTATACACTTCTATCATATCTCCCCTCAGCCGTCTCTTCTCCAAGCTGAAAAGCCCTAGCCTTCTCAGCCTCTCTTCATAGGAAAGTCGTCCCATCCCCACTATCATTTTCGTCGCCCTTCGCTGTACCTTTTCCAATTCTACTATATCTTTTTTGAGATACGGAGACCAGTACTGAACACAATACTCCAGGTGCGGTCGCACCATGGAGCGATACAATGGCATTATAACATCCGCACACCTGGACTCCATACCCTTCCTAATAACACCCAACATTCTATTCGCTTTCCTAGCCGCAGCAGCACACTGAGCAGAAGGTTTCAGCGTATCATCGACGACGACACCCAGATCCCTTTCTTGATCCGTAACTCCTAACGCGGAACCTTGCAAGACGTAGCTATAATTCGGGTTCCTCTTACCCACATGCATCACTTTGCACTTGTCAACATTGAACTTCATCTGCCACTTGCACGCCCATTCTCCCAGTCTCGCAAGGTCCTCCTGTAATCGTTCACATTCCTCCTGCGACTTGACGACCCTGAATAATTTTGTGTCATCGGCGAATTTAATTACCTCACTAGTTATTCCCATCTCTAGGTCATTTATAAATACATTAAAAAGCAACGGACCCAGCACAGACCCCTGCGGGACCCCACTAACTACCCTCCTCCACTGAGAATACTGGCCACAAGGATCACCACTATCACCGATCATTTTCAACCTAATGATGACCCCATTAGCCAAGTCCTTATCCACCTAAGGCCTCAACCCATACATCTATGCTTGAATACCATGAACTCTTGGGCAAATGCATTCCAACTAAAACTCAATACAGAAAAAACACACTGTCTCATCCTCTCAGCCCAATACAATATGAACATACCCACAATCTTAGATACCCCAGATTACACCCTCCCTATCTCAGACAGCTTGAAAATCCTCAGTGTTACATTCAAACGTCACCTTACACTTGAGAGCCAAGTCAACTCTACAATCAAGAAAATGTTCCACTCAAACGCCTGAAACCATTCTTCCCGAGGGCAACATTCCACAATCTGATACAATCTATGGTACTAAGCCATGCTGACTACTGCAATGGAATTTATGTGGGCTGCAAAAAGCAACTCATAAAGAAAATTCAGACCGCTCAAAACATAGCAGCCAAGCTTATATTTGGAAAATCGCTATACGAAAGCGCCAAACCCCTTCGAGAAAAACTGCACTGGCTCCTAATCAAAGAACGGATTGCATTAAAAATCTGCACCCTAGTCCACAAAATCATCTATGGCGAAGCCCCGGGATATATGACTGACCTCATAGACCTACCAACCAGAAACATAATCTGATCAACACGAACATACTTAAAGCTTCATTACCCTAGCTGCAAAGGACTCAAGTACAAATCAACTTACGCATCCAGCTTCTCCTGTATAAGCACACAATTGTGGAATGCACTACTAAGAGCTATGACAAAAACGTACGACCACCTCAACTTCCGTAAATCACTAAAGACCAACCTGTTCAAAAAGACATATCCTACTGACCCAACCTAAGCGTCCGAGTCAGGCAATACAGTGAAATCAAAACCCATAATGAACAATATAACTCCTCTTCCCTATGATTCCCTAATGTGACTGTAACACATGAATCTTATTCGATCATTTGTTTCATCACCGGAGTTGGCTAACGCCTCCACGGTACTATGTAAACCACATTGAGCCTGCAAATAGGTGAGAAAATGTGGGATACAAATGTAACAAAGAAATAAATAAATAAGTTTTATTTATTTTGTAATTCCTGGAAATAACCAGTTTCTTTTATGTAATCCGTATTGAACCAAAAGGTATATGGCAGAATATAAGTTTTATTGTTGTGTTATGTTAATATTGCAAAATTACTGCTAGAGGCCATGGCAGCCATAACTGCACCTGGGTCAGTACAAGCATAAGTGAATGGACATTATTCCTGTTTCTGTTAGATACCAGGGACTCTGATAAGGCCATTAATGAGGATTGAGTATAGGGGATAGGGTGGTCCATTTAGAAAGGGGGCTTAAGAGTGTATTTGTTGCTTCTGAGGAGGTCTGGTGGAGGGTATTCATGCTGAGACAGTTGCAACTGGGGGAGATCAGATGTTTTGGAGGGGGATCAGGGATGGGGCTGGAAGTGTTCTGTGGTTAGCAGGGGGATTATAGTTGGGGGCACTGACTAGGGAGTGGCTCAGACCACAACCTTTCCAGCTGCCCCTTTCTGCAATCACTTATGCTAAATGCCTTCAGCCTATAGCTATGCCAACAAATTCTAAGCTTGTGGTTCTAATTCATCAAACTTGGCAGCTTATATTTTTAAAACTCACACTTCCAGTTTCCACAATCTCTTACAATTACCTTCAACAGAAACATTCTCAGATGTCTATCTTTTTTGTAATTGACGTGAATTCCCTTTGTAAGATGGGAAATCAACATCTGTAATGTAGACCTCCCCTAAAAACTCCCTTACTCCACCCCTCCAAGAAAATTAACAGCCCTCTTTACTAAGCCGTGCTGTAGGCGCACAAACATTTTAGCGCATGCTAATGATAGAGACACCCCTAGAAATATAATGGGTGTCTCTATTGTTAGCATGCATTACAAAGTTAGTACACCTACAGCGTGGCTTAGTAATCAGGGCCTCAAATGTAATAAGCATCCCCTCTTCTAGATAGTCCTTGCTTTAAAATGGCATTTACACTTGTAGGTCAATCTATACATGTAACTGTTGTTATTTTCAAGTTGAGATGCTTCTAATCTAATGTCCTATATAATTTCTAAAGAATAAAAATGAAGAAATATAAGGCATTGCTATGGGAAATTACATATTCTCATCCTGTAGCAGGCTAGAAACCTCCAGGCTCCCAAAGGCTTTTAAAACTGCAGATTCTGGTTTGTGTTTGTTGTTAAATCAAGCAAACCTAAATTGCTACCTAGAAGCAAAAAATGCACAACACACATTTTCCCTCAAAAGTTTAATGTAAATATTTCTCTCATTTCCTTTGGTAGATAGGAAAATAAGAAAGATAATTTGCAGAAGAAATGGAAAGAAATTTCTATTCGGTAAAGAGAATGCAAAATAAAACATATTAAAACATAAACTCAGACAGGTTTGTAGAGAAAAACAAAAGCTCAGCTGAATAGCTATAGTTGTACGTATAACAATGATCCTGGCTAATTACGATTTTTTGGATAAGTATTCATAGCAAACTTAAAATGATCTTGTAGTCACTCTATATATCCTCCATAGTGTTTACATAGCAAAAAATGGTTCCGACAGTCCTATCACCATTTTGAATAGCTTGCAATACATAGTAACTAGTAACATAGTAGATGACGGCAGAAAAAGACCTGCACGGCACATCTAGTCTGCCCAACAAGATAAACTCATATATGCTACTTCTTGTGTATACCTTACCTTGATTTGTATCTGCCATTTTCAGGGCACAGACCGTAGAAGTCTTGCCCAGAACTAGCCCCACCACCCAAACACCAGCCCCGCCTCCCAATCTCGGCTAAGCTTCTGAGGATCCATTCCTTCTGCACAGGATTCCTTTATGTTTATCCCACCCATGCTTGAATTCCGCTACCGTTTTCATCTCCACCACCTCCCGCGGGAGGGCATTCCAAGTGTCTACCACTCTCTCCATGAAAAAATACTTCCTGACATTTTTCTTGAGTCTGCCCCCATTCACTCTCATATCATGTCCTCTCGTTCTACTGCCCTCCCATCTCCGGAAAAGGTTTGTTTGTGGATTAATACCTTTCAAATATTTGAATATCTGTATCATATCACCCCTGTTTCTCCTTTCCTCCAGGGTATACATGTTCAGGTCCGCAAGTCTCTCCTCATACGTCTTGTAACGCAAATCCCATATCATTCTCATAGCTTTTCTTTGCACCGCTTCCATTTTTTTTACATCCTTAGCAAGGTACGGCCTCCAGAACTGAACACAATACTCCAGTTGGGGCCTCACCAATGACTTATTCAGGGGCATCAACACCTCTTTTCTTCTGCTGGTCACACCTCTCTCTATACAGCCTAGCAACCTTCTGGCTATGGCCACCGCCTTGTCTCATTGTTTCGTCGCCTTCAGATCCTCAGATACTATCACCAGAAATGGAAACAGAAGTATATTTATATTATCTTTAAAATAATATAAATTATATTATCTTTAAAATGACTCTATAGTGAATGATATCCAAATGTGTCTATGGTGTATATAAATGTTGATCTTTGTTTTGTAGTCTGCCTCATCAGTTCCATTTTTTTTATCAAATACAGTCTAATCCCCTAGTATATCATCACCCCACCGCTGTAGCAATTGCTTTAGAGTATCCCTCTTGACAGAGAATTTAGAAAAATACCTATGCCCTAATTCTATATTGGGTGCGCACCCAATATGTGCATGTAATTAATTGATAAATGAGCTAACACCTATAATTGGGTGCTAATAAAAATTATCAATGATAATTGGCATTAATTAAAATTTTCACACACATATTTAGGCGCCAGAATCCACATGTGGATCTAAAAAGGGGGCATGGCCATGGGAATGGCATGGACAGATCAGCAGCATTCCTGGAATTTGTGCACAGTTTTCTAGAATAAAGGAGATCTGCACCTAATTGAGGCACAAGAATTTATACCAGCTTTTACTTGGTTTAATTCCCTATGCCCACAACTGGGCACAGATCCCAGTACCAAACATTATTCTATAAATGGTGTCCAACTCAGAGTGCTGTTTATAGAATGGCACTTAGCACTAATTTTTATCGGCACCCAAATTTGGGTGCCATTTATAGAATTGAGGACCCCTTTTACCAAGCAGCAGCAAAAGGGGGCCATAGCTGGTAAAAGGGAAGTCTTGCTTTCCTACAGGAAATGGCGACATGGCAAATGACAAGTAAAGCATTTGCCATGTGGCCATTTTGGGGGGAGCCCTCACCGCCACCCATTGGGTGGGGGTGAGGGCTCCTGCGCTAACCCGGCGGCAACCGGGCAGTGCCCAATTACAGCCAGGTATACTCTGGTGCTTCAAAAATAAATACATTTTTGTAGTGCTAGAAATGATGGCGCACTAGGGGTGGGAAGTACAGCCCGGCGGTTCTTCCTGAATAGCAAGTGGTAAACTCAGGTTGGGCTTACCACCACGTAGTAAAAGGAGCCCTGAGTCCCTACTCTGCTCTCTCCATTGTTAGTCTTTATTTTCACTGCCTCCCTCTTAGCTAGTCTCCACCTCAATCACTAATAACTATTGACATTGTTGTCTCACTACTTTCTGTGCTTCACTTCTTTCAGCCACTGTCATCTTTCTACCTACAAACTCCTTCTTTCTTATCAGCTGTTTGCTCACTCCATTTCAAACCATCTACTGCTGATTCCATTCTGCTGCAGTTATTACTATTGTCTGACCACTGCCTGATTCAGATTCATAGGAACCTCACAGATTAGCAGTACTTCTCTTATTATGACAACAAAATTGCTATTGGAACCATGGCACTCACAGGAAGCAGAGTCACATTATCTGCTGGATATGGACAATAATAGCTGTGGTGGTAGTATCTGCTGCAGACTGAAGTCACAATCAGTTAGCTTGAGATGGGTAGAGTACAAAGGTACTACTGGAAGCTTGGAGGATAAGGTAGAGACTACTACTACTACTACTATTTAGCATTTCTATAGCGCTACTACAAAGCGTACACAGCGCTGCACAAACATAGAAGAAAGACAGTCCCTGCTCAAAGAGCTTACAATCTAGTAGACAAAAAATAAAGCAAAGAAATCAATTAATGTGTAGAGGAAAGAAAAGAGGAGGGTAGGTGGAGGCAAGAGGAAAGAGGAGAGGAGGGTAGGTGGAGGCGAGTGGATACAAGTGGTTACGAGTCAAAAGAGACAGATACATAAGCTGCTTGCTTGGGGAGAAGAAATTATTAGTACAATTTGAAGGGGTAAAATTCTGAAGGACAGGGTGAAGTGACCACAAAGAAGAAGAGAATAGAGACAAATGGAAAGCCTGGTCCTGAAAGGAGAGAAAAAAGCAAGAAAGAAGATCAAGTGATATGAGGAAAAGAAGAATAGACCATGAGCACAGATAGAGGATATAATGAAAACAGGGCAACATGAGAAAAGAAAATGCACTATGGTGAGAGGGACTAGAAAATGAAAGACCTAGAAAAGGCAGAAAAATCAAGAAAGAAAATGAAAAAATGAAGAAACAATCAGATAGAGAAATAAAATTATACTTATTTTCATTTCATTTTTAAAAGATAATGTTTAAAATTGTGTTGCTGAGCTTTCAGGACCTTTTTGTAGAATCTAATCTCAATCAAGTAAAAGACATTGGAGGTCTTCATTTTAGATCATAGAAAAAATATGATGATTGCTGATAAGACAAACTGACCTATTCCAATTTGGTTTTAGGGTGTGTTGCAGCACTGAGACACTATTAAGACCCCTTTTACCAAACTGCAGTAAAATGGGGCTTGTGGAGGTGCCAACACATGAATTTGCCATACATCAAGGCCCCCTTTTACCGCAACGGGTAAAAAGTTGTTTTGACCCAAAAAATAAAGAAATGGCCCTAAGCTAATCACAAGGATTAGTGTGCAGCCATTTCCAGGGGGAGCCCTTACTGCACCGCCACCTATTTAGGTGATGGTAAGGGCTCCCATGCTAACCTGGTGGTAACCGCTGCTTGATTACTGCCAGGTAAGCCTCAGTGTTATTTTTGTCATGCCAGAAATGGTGTGTGCTGGGGGTGGGAACTAGCGCTTAGTTCCTACAGTAGCCCAGTGGTAGTCTCAATTTGGCACACAGCAAAGCGGTGGTACATGTACTACTGCTTTGTAAAAGGGGCCCTTAATCTCAGCCTTGAATAACTAGTTGACAATTCTGGATTCAAGAAAAGTGATAACAGTCACATTATTGGATAGCTGCTATTGATAGAGTACTGTGCAGTGTTTTATGGTAAAAACTAAAAAGTATTTGGATCAGTGCAACTAGTTTGAATCTGATCTATGAAAGAGAAAGCAGCAGGTAAGGAATTACAGCAGTATTTTATTTTGTTTGATGTGCCTAGAGGAATCTCATAGGGCTCAGACTAATCAGATCAATCAGATCAGATATAGGTGGTGCTTTCCCTTTAGCCTGATATTATAGAGGCTCTAACGCACTTACGGTGTATCACCACAAGTCATGTTAGGATATTTGCGTAGCAAGGAGAAGCAAAACATGTATTTGCATAGTTTACATCTCTTACTTACTAACGTGTGGTGATTTAAATAACACCACACTCTTTTTAGAACAGCAGTGTTAGGGCCGTTTAAGTCGTTAACATGACTTAAAGCCCTAACACTGTGTAATGAATCCCCCTTTAAGTGTAAAAGAGCTTTATGATATTTAAGAAAACTAATTCTCTCTATTATATTTTTGCAGGAAATACACCTCTTCACTTTAGAACACAAAGGAGAAAATATTCAAAGCAATTTAAGCAGTCAGGATCAATACTGTGACCTATTCGGTTCAATATGTACCTCAAGCCACTAGCCAAGCTGATTTGGTCAATGGACACTTGGCTCTACATCTATGCAGATGACGTGCAGTTACTCATACCCATTGAATCTGATTTACCCACGGTCCTGAACAAACTGACTACCTGTCTAACATCAATTCAAGAATGGGCTTCTATGGGTCCCCAATACAAGTTTGAACATACCTGTCATCAAAATTTCTTTTGGGAAATATGAACTCTCCCCTCAAATCACAAGTCAGGAACCTTGGAATACAGCTCGATTCAACACTTACTCTGATCTCTCAAATCCAAGCAACCTTCAAGAGCAGCTTCTATCACTTGCAACAAATACTCTGCCTCTCTCCTTACATTGAGAAGACAAGCCTTGTCTCAGTTGTACATGCCATGATAACATCTAGACTGGATTGCTGTAATGTACTCTACACTGGTCTGAATACAAAGGGTCTGCAACAGCTCCAATTGATTCAGAATGCTGCAGCAAGACTGCTAGAAGGTTTTACACAACATGGCCATATAACACCATTTTTACATAAACTTCACTGGCTACCAATACAGCACAGAGCCAAATTTAAAACTCTATGTTTGACCTTCAAGGCCCTTAAAGGAAATGGCCCAGAGTACTTGCAGAACAGGATATCCCTCTATGCACCTTCAAGGTCACTAAGGTCCTCCCAAGGAATTTTCCTAATCACGCCCTCTCCAAAAGACATCACATGATGTGACACCCGCAAGTGAGCCTTCTCTAGAGTAGCTCCCATGGTTTGGAACGCACTTACTGAAAGGCTTTGCTTAACACAAGACTATCTCTGCTTCAGGAAGCAGGTGAAAGCTTGGCTGTTCAACCAGGCCTTTAACAGACAAAGTAAATGACACCGGCTGCCATAGGAGCCAACTTTTCAAAATGATTGGGGGTGCTGAAAATTTTTTTTTTACAGGTGGTGTGCCCTCCCTCCGTCCCCCTCCTGTCCCCCGACAGGTTCAGGGGGGCTGGAGATCTGGTGGGTCTCCAGCCCTCCTAACCCCCACAGCATTGGTAAGAGGTCCATGGTGGTCCAGTGGGACCCCCTACCTTGGATTGGAGGAGGGAGATGGCCTCCCTCCTCTTCCTTTGGTGCCTCCTGCAAAATGGCAGCGCCCATCCCTGGGATATGCTGGGCAGAGCTTCACAACATATAAGGGAGTTTATGATGGAGAGTGATAGATCAGGTTATAGAGGTGTGGGAGGGTAGTCACTATGAAAATATTCTTAACTATAAAGAACACTGGATATTTTTTTTTATTAAATTCAGTTAGTCTGTCTGGTCTTAATTCTGATGTGGAATGGATAACATTAGTTTAAACTAGGAAACTGTTATTGGTGGATTCAAAGTCAGGTGATTCTATAAATTTGCATTTAAAAAAACATGGCCGCCATCTTGATTGATTGAAGTAGTGAGTTGGTAGGATGAGTCGGGTTAACTAAAATGTATGATATAAGGTCTTTGGAGTAATTATAAGGGTGGTAGAAGAGTAAATTTGGGGTAACTATTTGATTATATTTGTTCCGTAAGGTGCTGTCCTTGATAAAGCACACAGTGAGAAACATGAACCCTGTCAGATGAGAGATCCCCCGGACCAATCAATTGAGAAGATGACACCACTATAGATGATTACTAAAGAAATGTTGTTATATATTGACTGAAAATTTGTTGACAAAAAAAGACTGATGATGAAGTGAGTGTGTAAACATGGTGGTTTGACCTATTGTGAGGAATAACAGTAAAGGTATCTCTATAGGACCCCTAGACTTACCCTAAGAAATAAGAAAAGAGGAGGGGAGAGTAATCCAAAGTCTAGGGATGGCCCTCAATGGAAAGAGGATCCTGGGAGACAGGGGCTTGCCCTCCAGCCCACTAGAGGGGCAGGGGCAGAAGCAGAAGAGAGGAGGTTGAGACAGGAAGGGGAGGATCTTGAGCCCATGGAATGTGAACAAACCCCTTTTTAAACCATTAAAAAATGGTTTCACTGCATTTTAAAACAAGACTTTCTTGCATACTAACTCCATTTTTAATCCTTTCATAAATTAGGGCTTTTTCTCTTATTTTTTTTAAGGTCCATCACTAATTCTTCCATTAGTGTGTGAGGCCTTCAAAAAAATTAACATGGGAGCACTTATCACTTCCTGTTTAAGAGACAATAAAGGCTAGATTCTATGTATTACGCCTAAAAAATTGGTGCCAAAATTAAAAAATCATAAGCATATTCTATAAAGTATGCCTTAATTTAGGCGTACTTTATAGAATAAGCCTAAATTTCCACACAGTTTTTATAATACACTGAGAACTCATTGATACGTCTAAACTTAGTCACGGTCATTTACGCTATGTTTTACTAAGTGTAAATGCCGATGCCTAAATTATGCACAGACTGGGTGTATTCTATAACATGCTTAGATTTTAGAAATGACCATGACCCACCCATTCCACAACAATGCCCACACCCCCTTTTCAACTATGCGACTTAGAATTTAGGTCATCACGTTGTAGAATGCGCTTAGTCAGTTGTGTCAATAATTGCTTGTTAATTCCTGTTTCTGCAAGGGCGGGACCAGAGGCAGAGCTGAGAGAGAAGGGAAGGCAGGCTGAAGCGCCGAGCCTGCTCGCCTTTAACTGCTGCCGCCGGACCCCGAGGTAAGATGATGACTTTTAAATTCTGGGCGGCACGCAGGAAGGGGAGGGGCAGGCAGAGAACTGGGAGAAGAGGGCGGGCAGTGCAGGTCGGGCTGGCACTCGGAGGAGAGAGAAAGAGAGGGAGGGAGGCGGGGGCCTGGAACTCGGATGAGAGAGGGAGAGAGAGGGAGAGAGGCGGGGGCCTGGAACTCGGAGGACAGGGAGGCAGGGACCTAGAACTCGGAGGAGAGGGGGTCTGGAACTCAGAGGGGAGGAGAGGGAGGGGGTCCTGAAACTCAGAGGAGAGGGAGGGGGAGGGAGGGGTGCCTGGAACTTGGAGTGGAGGAGAGGGAGGAGAGGGAGGGGGCCTGGAACACGGAGGACAGGGAGGCGGGGGCCTAGAACTCGGAGGAGAGGGGGGCCTGGAACTCAGAGGGGAGGAGAGAGAGGGGGTCCTGGAACTCAGAGGAGAGGGAAGGGGAGGGAGGGATGCCTGGAACTCGGAGTGGAGGAGAGGGAGGAGAGGTAGGGGGTCTGGAACTTGGAGGAGAGAGAGGGGGGCCTGGAACTTGGAGACGAGGAGAGGGAGGGGGGCCTGGAACTTGGAGGAGAGGGCTGGGGGTCCTGGAACTCAGAGGAGAGGGAGGGAAGGGAACTCAGAGGAGAGGGAGGGGGCCAGGCTGGAACTCGGAGGGAGGGGAGGGAGGGGGCCTGGAACTCAGAGGAGAGGGAGGGGGGAGGGAGGGAGGGGCCAGGATAGAACTCGGAGGAGAGGGGGACCTGGAACTCGGGGGGAGGGGGAGGGAGAAGAGGGAGGGAGGAGGGAGGAGGGGAGGGGGAATGCACCACCTGTAAAAAAAATGTCTGCACCCCCAATCATTTTGAAAAGTTGGCTCCTATGCTGTGTGATAACCACTGCTAACCCAAGTGAGTACCCACTCAGACAGTAGACATACTTTCTCCATTTCTATTATTAGATCCAGTGACATCCCTTCTCTTGTGGGTTCCATCACCATTTATTTGAGCACAGCATCTTTAAAGGCATCCATGATTTCTCTACTTTTTTTTTCTGATTCTGCAGATGAAACTGCAATTTATATCTGGCAATTTGAAATCTCTCAGCAGTAGCATCTCCCCTTTTCTTCCCAACTTTTGAATATGCGTGGCCAGACCTCTGTAGAGTTGGAGATCTGTAGATTATACCTATACTGATGGAAATTTCATCTTCTCTTTCTAAGATTATCTATAATGTTCCTTTCTTTCCCTGTGCCCCCTGCATTATAGTCACTTTAGTATTGTTTTTTAATGAAAAGTGCTACTTGTCCACCTTTTTGGACATCTCTATCCCTCCTAGACAGATTATAGTCTGTTATGGCCATGTCCCAATCATAGGACTCATTGAACAATGTCTTTAAAATAGCAGCAATATCTGTCTCTACCATTAGGGCTTGAAAATTCAAAATTTTGTTACTTCAGCTACAAACATTTGTACTCACTGCTTTCCAGCTATTTTTCCCCCTTGGCTTTCTCTTCTTCTATATAGTTTTTGCCTAGTCTCCTAATGTGAGTTACTAAGATGCTTTATTTTGTTATTTTCCCACTGATATATTGCTATTGATTTTGCTGGGGGTGAAATCCTGGACTCATCTGCTTCCACGTCCTACACCTATCCTCTAGTTTAAATGCCTAGCAATATATTGTCTGAATTTCTCACTGGGATCCTTTTTCCTAACAAGAAACAAACACATGAACCAACAATTAGTCAAAATGCTGCAGTCCAATCATATCAGAAACACAAAGCAGAAAATGTTGAGCCAGTAGCTGTTTCTTTAAAAATCATTTAATTATTTTTTAGGACTCTCTTTTTAAAAAAAAGGTATTTTATGGCATTTTTTTAACCATTTCTCATGCTTTTAATTTTTTGACACCCAGTGATGTCATTTAAATACATCAATTTGAGGAATACATATACATTTTTAAATAGCAGCTTTGCTAATATATTTAAAGAGACATATTGATTAAAGGGCCCTTTTACTAAGCTGTGGTAGGCTCTACACACATGCAGTGCATGCCCAAATGAGACTATCGCCAGGCCAGTGCATCCCCTGGCAGTATTTTCAGATTTGGCTCATGCCCATAACGCCTGGATGAATTATTTATTTATTTCCCCCCACGCACGTTGTTTCTGGAGGTAATTGGCAGTTGGCACGTTCTGACCGATCACAATACATATGTAGCGCATGAGCCCTTACCG
The DNA here is from genome assembly GCF_901765095.1 of Microcaecilia unicolor. Classification (NCBI taxonomy): domain Eukaryota; kingdom Metazoa; phylum Chordata; class Amphibia; order Gymnophiona; family Siphonopidae; genus Microcaecilia; species Microcaecilia unicolor. The sequence goes on from NC_044035.1 coordinate 89,752,992, forward strand.
CTATACCAATGGGTAACGTTAAGGGCTCATGCCGGTTTTAGACACGTGCTGGTTTCAGTTTTACCACATGCCCTTTTCCCTTCACATTAGAAAAAAACCTTTTTTTGCAGATGACGTATAAACTAGCCCGGCATGCGCCTAATACATGTGCCTACACTGCTGCAAGCCAGTTTTTACCATGGCTTAATTAAAGGGCCCCTGAGCTTTTTCTGAAAATATCCACCCCGATTTGCCCTTTTTATTGGCAGTTACTCTAAGAGGTTTATTTTGTGTTTTAATGATTTTGTATTTTCTTGTAGTTTACATCATGTGCTGGATAACTCTATGCATGCAACTTTATAGTGCTTCCCCCTGGATTCTATATAGCACATAAATCTAGGCATATTTTATAACTATGCACATAGATTAATTGTTTTAACAAGGTGTTAAGCATTAACAGCTCTTAACAAGCAATAACAAACACTATTTGGCAAAAATTAGAATTTACGTACGTAGATTGCTAAGCATATTCTGTAATGTACTAATCTAAATTCTAACACACACAGGCAAAAAGAGGTGTGCTTAGGGGTGTGGGGTGTGGTAATTGGTGTTTTGTGGGCGTTCCAAAATCTACACGCATTGTTATGAAATATGGGCCAGTGCACGTAAATCTACATGCAGTGATTGACACCAGCTTTTCATTGGCGTATATGGACACATGTAGATTCAGTCACATGAACTACGCCTAAGCCTATTCTAAATATCGTATGTAAATTTACATGCAGTATTTAGAATATGTTTAGGCATAATTGCCTAGTACATATTAATTTTAGGCACCCTATATAGAATTGCGCCCTTTAGGTGCTCTTTTACTAAAGAGTTGCCGCGTGGCAAGCCCATTGCGGCACGCAACACAGAACTACTGCCAGCTCAATGCGGGTGCCAGCGGTAGATCAACCCCTAGGGCGCACCAATTTTGGCGCTATTGAAAATCAGGCCTAATTTTCTAGCATGGAGGTTACCCAGCAGAGGCAGTGCCTTCAGTGGGTGGAGGTAAGTGCTCAGCCTCAAAATGGTCACATGGCAAGTGCAAACTTACTGCATGGTCTTTTTTTGCCTTTTCCACCCACTGTGGTAAGAGGGGTCCTGGTATGTGGCAAAAACGTTCGCTGCCACTAGCACAGGCCCCTTTTACTGCAGCTTAGCAAAAGGGCCCCTTAGGCAACTGCCTAGGTAGCGTTTTAGTTATTTGGTTTTGTGGAGATTTTTTTTATTTTTGTAATCTTGTTGATTCTTCTAAAGTTGGGTGCTGTGTGTTTCTTTCAGTCATTTCAGTGTATATATTGTATTATAAGAAAACTTTCATATCTCTTACCTTTTATCTTTAGATTGAGTGCCTGTCCAGTTACACATTTCAAATTTGTCCCTGAAGCAGGCACAGACCCTTGGATTCTATATAGTGTGACTTAAATTGCGCATGGAAATTTGGTCATATTCTGGATTTGCACGTGCAACTTAATTAGTTAACAAGCTAATCAGAGCTGAAAATTGCCACTTAACAAGCTACTATTGATACTAATTGGCATCAATTAGAATTTACATGCACAACTGTAAGCGGATTCTGTAATGTGATGCACCTAAATTCTAAGTTACATAGTTGAAAAGGGGGCCATGGGTGTTTCTCAAATCTATGCACTTTGTTATAGAATACACCTGACCTGTGCATAATTTAGGTGCCCGCATGGATGCTGGGCATCCTATATAATAATTCTCACCTCCAACGTTCTATGCTTGGGACCGTGGCTCCCTGGCTGCAAGTGGTCTGCGAGGCAGACACGCACGGACGTCACTGACGTCAACACAGCTGATTCCAAGGCAAGGGGCGGAGTAGGGAAACACGCGCAGCGTGTTTCCCTACTCCTCCTACTTCCTCGGAATCAACTGTCACCCCCCGTGCTACGGCCCCTTGAAACCCACCCCCTCCCGCGAACCTGTCGATCCCCCCCGGAACGCCGAAAACCGCACCCCCCCCTCCCACCGCTGTTGTGCACTACCTTCGGGTGGGTTCCTCAATCATCTTCTCAGAAAGTTTAACTCCGTGCGTCTGACGTCAGACGCACGCAGAGGAACTTCCAGACAAGATGATTGAAGAACCTACGGTAAGGGAAGAACAACACGGTGGCGGTGGCGGCAGTTTTCGCTCGCACGGGGGGGGGGGGGGGGAAACGACAGGTTCGCGGAAGGGGGGGGTTCGAGGGGGCCGTAGCACGGGGGGGGGGGGGGGGAATTGCCTGCCTAAGGCCCGTTTCCTTGCCTACAGAAAGGGCCTTTTTTACTAGTATTCTATAAATCACACAGAACTTTAGGCATATTCTATAAAATTTAGGTGTACTTTACAGAATACACCTAGGTGTATCTTTTTCCGTGCAGATTTTTCAAGCACCATATATAAAATCTAGCCCTAAGTGGCTCAATATTTGTTGATCTATGGTTTTGATCTTTTTTCCCTGACACAGAAAACAGTAACATAGCCATGGGTGGGCCTGGGTGGGCAGAGATTCACCCACTTTGGGTTCAGGCCCACCTAGTAGCAGTGCACACTTTCAGCAGCTGGTGGGGATCCCCTTCCAGCTTAAGACCTCCTTGAAGGTGATCAGAAATTCCTCCAGCACACCTCAATAATCAGCTACAGCTTTCCTGCGCTGCCCAATGCTGACACTCAGTGCATGCTCAGGTGCCAGTGTTAGGTGGCTCAGTAAAGCTGCTGCTGACTGCTAAATTGCGTTCGAGGGAGTTCTGGGCACCTTCAAGGATGTCTTCAGTTGGTGTGGTTTGGAGATCCCTGTGAGCTCAAGTATTTAATATTTTAAGTTGATATGGGCTGGGGGATACTGACAGGGAGGAGAGGGGCAGAAAGCAAGGGAGAGAGGCTGCAGAAAGGACATTGTGCCCACCCAATTTACCTGTAGGTCTACTCAAAATTTGCCACTGACAGAAAAAATGTAGACAGTTTATTATAGGCAACTGACAGAAAAATATATACCATCAATACAATGTAATCTCCCCCCCCCCCCCCCTTCCTTTATTGGATATGGCCATTTTCGAAACAAAAAGATAGACCTTTTCTGGTATGAAAATCACTATGTTCATCACTTGATTTTTGGATGTTTTCAGCAAAATGTCCAAAATCAGATTTAGAGATCATATCAAAAATGTCTCTTCATGTGTGTATATTTTTTAATACTGTTTTATGGAAGTATTATAATAAGGTTTAAATTAGATGTTTTCAAGTTTACCTTATTTAGGGACCCTTTATAAAGGCATCTCAGGCTCCACACGCATGCCCAAATAAGACTACCTCCAGGCTACCGTGCCCCCCTGGCAGTAATTTCAGATTTGGCATGTGCCCATATTGCTTGGATGATTTATTTATTTATTTCCTCCCATGTGCACTCTTTCTGGCGGAAATTGGCAGTTGGTGTGTGCCAACCGGTCACCGCACATGTAGCATGCGAGCGCTTACCACTAGATCAATGGGTAGCATTAAGGGCTCAGGCCGGTTGTAGACACACACTGGTTTTAGTTTTATTGCATACCCTATTCCCGTTCCATTTTTTAAAAAAGCTATTTTTTTTTGCAGACCCGGTAAAAACTGACCCAGTGCATGCCCAAAACACACACCTACACTGCCACGGGCCACTTTTTACCTCGGCTTAGTAAAAGGACCCCTTATTGTATTTATGTTTATATTTGGCCATTTTTACTATTATTATACTGTTAACAAAATTGCAAGTTTTATGTTAGACTTTACCTGCTGTACAACTCCTTGGGTGAATTTCTTCATAAAGGCGATTAATAAATCCCAATAAATAAATAAATAAATAAGCCCCAATTCTACCCCTGACCCTACCATTTATGCACCCCCTTTTTCAACTCATACGTTAAATTTAGGGATGGATCTTGCACTTAAATTTATTCTTGTAAAAGCCAATTAAATATAATTAGTGACAAAGTCAATTAGAACTAATTAGCTCATTATTCAATTAAATTGCACTCACAAATTGGGCGCATGCCCAACTTTGTGTACGCAATTTTTGGATACTTTTGTAGAATTAGGTGGTGAGTGTGTCAATCCTTTAACTGTCAATATAATACTTTTTTACAAGGCATCTGAGAAACAATGTAGAAATGGGAATTGAGAAGTCCAGATTGGATGTTTCAAGTTTGACTAATATCTTAGAACCACATCAATTAACACTAAGGGTAAGGTTAATATTCCAATATAAAAATCTAATTATGAAGGCATATACATACAATCATTGTTGGCATGGTATTTCCAGCTAAAAAATATAAAGCCTTCAATACACAATATACAATATTGTTATAAACTTGCAAAAAAATGTTTGCAACCAAGAAGTCCAAGAAACGTGACTTTTCTTTATTAATGCTGATCATGAAGTTACAGATTTCAAACCAATAGTGTCAAATAACACTAGCAGAGAAATATCTACAAATCTCTGCTAGAAATCCTGCTAGTTTGCTGCAGATCTCATAGGGAGTTCTACAGCACTGAATTGACAAAAATAAAAGATAACTTATTAGGCGTTCTATTCTATTCTATACTATTCAAGGTATTTATATTCCACTAATATCAATGCAGAGTCTAAGCTGATTACATAAGTTCAAAAGCACTGAATTAAAATCAGGAAGGCTCTACAAAGTTATTCATTCAAATACTTATTAAAAAGATAGGTCTTCAATCCTTTGTGGAATTGTAAATAGCCCAAAAAATCACCCACATTTGTACAGGTATAGAGCTCCACAATTTACTAGCTTGACAAGTAAAAGAGCCATCATGAAATCTCTTAGAGCAAACTTTTTTAACAGATGTAAATCCTAACAATATAGTAGAATTAAAGCATGAATTCATTTGAAGAGCTGGATAAGCTATCAACTGTGGGAAAAGGGAGGAACAATTGCGCTGTAATGTGCTAAATATAATTCAAGCAGTCTTAAAAAACTATCCGTACAGAAACTGGTAACTAATATAAACTTCTAAGCAAAGGTGTCACATGAGCATAGTGAGAACAGCCATAGATCATTTTGGCTGCAGTATTTTGTAATAACTGCAATCTTTTAACTAATCTTGAACTTAATCCAACATATAAAACACTACAATAATCTATCTGAGGTAGTACAATAGCCTGAACCAACATAGTTTATCTGTGGATCCATTGTCAATTGAGTATTCAGAACAATACCCAAAACCCTGGAGGATTTTTAAAACTGTAACTGTTCTCCTGAGGCTATAGTCATACTATAAGGAACCAAAGTAGCATCATTGCAAAAATATAACAATGTAGTCTTAGCTGCATTAAGTTTTAAGAAACTGACTAGTCCAAGATTGAATCAGGGCTATACAATCAGAAATAGAAGTCTGTAATTTTGAAAAATCTAATGTTACTGAAATTAAAATAAATATGTAATCTGCATATGAACAACCACAGTAACCTGATGCTTCCAAAACTAAACCGAGTGAGCTCATAAATACATTAAGCAAGATCAGAGATAGTAGTGAATCCTGTGGAAAACCAACGCCTGATCTCCACGAAAATGAGAAATTAGTATTATTTTTGACCCCTCTCTTTGTTTTTGATTGTTCTGCACTAGTTACTGAGTTTGACAGACCCTACTGCCACGTTTTTACTGAGAAAACTGATGTGTAGGTACTTGCATAGGCGGTCGGTGGTCCAACTGTTTGGGGAGGCTAAAGGGGGCGGGGTTAGGGGTGGGGCCAGGGGTGGAGCTTAAATCCATAATTGATAACACACAGAAAAAATAAATAAAAATAAAAGTCACAATTAATACCTTTTATTAAATTTAGATATTAGATATGTATCATATGTCAAAGAATAAAGTGGTTGCTCAAAGCATATTCTAAGCACAATCACTCAACTGCAAAACACTATGCACAACTTTGTGCAAAAACACACTCAGAACCTTACTGTACCATAAATATTACACTGGGCAGAACCTAATACACCAATATACCACCCATAGGGAAAATGCAGACCGTCAACAATATGAAACAAGGGATCATATCATCACAATTCTCATGTTGAGCCACAAAACACCCTAATTCATGTTTAATGTGGGATAAAATGCCATAAATAAGTAAATAAATATAAACTTTTAATGTTGAGCACCTGATTCTCAAAGTGGACATATTCCAAACACTATAATGAAAATAAAATGATCTTTTCTACCTTTGTTGTCTGGTTGTCTGATTCTGCTGCTATCTGTTCTCAGTGCTGGTCAGGAAGTCATCCTCCTTAAATATCTCCCTGGCAACCCAGCCAACCCCCCCCCCCTCCCCCTGCTCTCCCAGCAGTAAGGTAAATAAACCATAAACCAATTTCTACAATTGGTTACACAAGGCTAGAGGGCTTTCACTGCAGCTCCTGCTGTGAGGATGGAGGTAAATCAACAATTTAAACCTCTCAGAGCACAGCAGGGGAGGCTTAGCCTGTCCAAGCCTCTTATACAGGGCGCCTATGGGTACTTGCTTTGTGTGCCTATTTATCACCCTCATTTGGTGTGCTTATCTATCATGTATGATAGAGTAGAGGCACTTTCGTGTGGCAACCAATCTCCCCTGACACCATCTCAAAACCCCTGACAAGATTCTGATCCCTCTACAAGATCCAAACTCCCTGATGCGGGACCTGAATTCCACCCACCTGACAAGATCCTGACCTCCCCACCAACAAGATCTAAACTATCTGATATGGCACCTGAACCCCCCAATGAGATTCTAACTCCCCTTGATAAGATCTTGACCCCCACCCAACATCATTCTGAACCCCTAACAAGATCCCGACCCCATGAAACCACCTCACCCACCCCCATTTGGTACCTGTTCTCTATGACCCATCCACAAGATCTTGACCCCACCCCCCAACAAGATCCTGACCCCTGACAACATCCTGAACTCACTTATGTGGCACCAATTTCCCCATGACAGTGTGGACTCCTGATCCAATGACCTGTCAACATAATATGCAATAAAACATTTAAACAGACAGCACTGAGTGTAAGCAAAGATGGAAATAAAGATATAAGAGAGTAACAGGAGTTAGAAAATAAAAAGACTAATCTAAAAAAATTTGTTTGAATAATATCTCAGCCAGGGTAGGAGTAGATAAGCATATCCTGCTACAATATGTGTAGCCAGTGTTACTCCTTGTGTGTATGTGACTAGCAAGCTAGTTACTTCTTCCAATAAAGACCTTGTTGAAGGGCTAAGATTCACCTGCTTCCTAAAGTAGAGATAATCTTGTGTTAAGTGAAACCTTTCAGGTAGTGCATTCCAGAGTGTGGGGGCTACCCCTGTGAAGGCTCCCTGGCGGGTGTCACATCATTTGTTGTCCTTTGAAGAGTGTATGGTTAGGAATACTGCTTGGGAGGGGCTTAGTGGCCTTAGAAATGTGTAGAAGGATATGCTGTTCTTCAAGCACTCTGGGTGATTTCCTTTAAGGGCCTTCAGGATCAGACACTGAAATTTAAGTTCAGCCCTGTGTTACACTGGTATCCAGTAAAGTTTTTGAAAAAAAATGGTGTTATGTGGTCATGTCGCTTACATTCTTCTATCAGTCTTGCTGTAGCATTCGGAATCAACTGAAGCTGGTACAAACTCTTTGTAGTCAAACCAGTGTAGAGTGTATTACAGTAATCCAGTCTTGATTTTATCATGGCATGTACAATTGTGACAAGAGTAAGAATAGAGGCAGCGTAGTTGTTACAAATGATAGAAGCAGCTCTTGAAGGTTGCTTGGATCATTGTAAGCATTGAGTTTAGCAGTGATTTGAGAGAGAGTTTGTATTTCCCCAAATAGATTTTGATGTCAGGTATGTGCCCACTTAGGTTAGGAAACCATAGAACCACAGTTTTACTTGAGTTCTGGCAAAGTGTGTTGTCTCTAGCCCATTCTTGAATTTCTGTTAAATAGTGGGTTTATTCAGGGCTGTGGGTAAGTAGAACAGAATAGGAGACATTATCATTCCTTGTGGTACACCACGGATCAGTGCCTATGCAGCAACATCATTGTAGTTCAGTTTTGACTATTGTGAGGGTTGCAGCAGGCTGTTTACTATGCTGAACAGGTGCTTGGTTGAATTTACTAGGAGAAATATTGTTCTTGGCTGCTGTCAAGGATTGGCAGTACTTTGTCATGTGTTTCCTTCAGTTTAGACTGTTCTCATCCAGGCAAGATATATGCAATCTCCTTTCCAATTTCCATCCTTTGGATCATAAGGGTCCAAAATTCTGGAGAAAACCAAGGTGAGTGGTGCCATTTTTTCTAGTTGTTCTGTGTTAACTCTACATTACCCAGTTAGGGCATGATAAGTGTAAAGCACTAGCTGGTTAATGCTTCAATGTCAATATTAAGGTTCAGCAGCCTTCGTTAAAGCTAAATGTGCAAATTTGACAGGTCACCACATCCACTTCTGGTTGTATCAGCCAATCAGAATTGAGGATCTGTCCAAGCCATGCCCACTCTCTGCCCAAACCATGCCCTGCCCCATCTTCTTGATGATGTCACCAGATGTGACATCATAGCCCCACCCATGCCCCATCCTTTTTTATAATCCCACCTCTATCCCAGCCTTATTTGCATAACCCACCCCAAACCCCACCTATTTCAGTGATATCACAGGAAGTGATGTTATAAGTCCATCCATGCCACACCCCTTTTGCAAGATGGAGGTGAGTACTCAACACCCTTTCATCACTTCCTATTTCACACTACTAGTTGCCATCTTGAATGAGTCACATGACAGGAAGCAATGTCAATACCCCCCTCCCCCGACACTGCCACCCTACAGCCTAGGAGGAATGTGCGTAGTTTGTGCAGCCACTACAGGCAGTGACCATGAACTTTGGAGTTCCTTTTATTTTGCATAGCCCTGAGACTTTTGTTTTCCTTTCAAAAGGATACTGTGTAGTTTAAACCACAGCTATAAGCCCTAAAGCATGTTTATTTATGATGGAACAAGATCTGTCTGTCTGTTTTTAAGAATGGCAGGCTGAGAAATCTTTTTGCTGAATCAATTCAGAGATCAACAGTGTTCATATGCATACAGTCGCCCAGATCCTCTGTCCTCCATATCTTCAGTCTTCATGAGTGCTTCCTCTCAACTGTGGAACCTGGTAGCAACTTCCATATATCTTATACCTGTGTCAGGTGCTGAAGTGTGCAACCTAAGATCAACAAAAATTGCTGGCATGCCAGGCCATAACACATTCCCAGTCAATATTTTTCTAGCTACTGGAGGCATGAGATAATGGTTTAGGGTGTGGCCTGATATCCTGGGGGTGGCAAGTTTTAGTCCCACTGGGACTTATTGGGCACCCCTCTGGTTGAGCACTTGACATTAAGGAGGAGCAGCTCTGATTGTGGACACTGAGGGCCCTTTGTAAACTTCTCTCCCTGTCTATCCCCCTTCCCAACATTCTACGATCTCCCTTTCCCAAGACTTGCCTAGTAGTGTTTAAAACACAGCAGTTGTCAGCCTTGCATATCAGGGAATCAACACATATTTTAGAGAGTGGAGACACAGACCTTTGTATGCTTATATCTGTAAACATCCCTACAATTAATCTCCACCATCCCCACCTATACCTGCAGGAGTCAATGCTATTATTTACTTGCTCACAGCCCTGTTTCCTCCAAAACCCAACAGCTTCCTGTGTTTTTTTTTGGATGATATTCACCAGTGGCATAGCCAGACGGCCAATTTTGGGTGGGCCTGAGCCCAAAGTGGGTGGGCACAAAATTGTCTCTCTGTCCCTGCCCCCTTCCTCCGCGCACTCTCCACATCTCCCCCGGCACCTCCCAATTCAAAATATACTTTAGCTCATAAAGATCCCCAAGCTCTATCAGCTGAAAACTTCCTCCGAAGACAGCCAGAAATCCCTTTTACCAAGCTTGGCAGGCAGCAATAGCAATAATGCCTTGAGTCACCGATGCTGGCACCCCATGCATGCTTAGTTATCGGTGGCTCAAGGATGTTGCTGCCATCTGCCAAGCTTAGTAGAAGGGAGTTTTGGCTGCTTTTAGAGGAGGTCCTCAGCTGATGTAGGTTGGGGATCCCCACCAGCTACAGCAAGGGTCAGGACTAGTGTTAGACATGCTAGGGCCCAGACTCTTCTCACCAAATACAGAACAAGGGATCACAAATTAGAAATAAAAATATGCAGACAAAAATTGAACTCGGAACCTCGGCATGTTACAATGGAGAAATAAAATCAGAAATGTATTTCTTTTTTCTACTGAACACAATAAAATGATATCCGCTATGCACATTTCTCAAGCTAACAAAATTCAGTTAATAAATTCAAAATAAAATGTGTTTTCTACCTTTGTTGTCTGGTCATTTTATTTTTCCATTATGTTGGTTCAAGTTTCTCTTTTCCACTTTCCTGTCTTTCTGTTAATTCTCCTTCAAGCAGCTGCTATTCATTTGTCTTTTCTCCACTCTCATTCCATTCCCTCACTACACTGACATATTGATGTTTGTTTCATTTTAGCTCTTTCCTATTTTTTTTTCTTTCCTGCTCTTTGTCCACTCTAATTTCATCTTCTAATCCTTTTACTTTTCAGATACCTATCAGATTTCCATCTCCTTCTTTCACCCACTAGCTCGCCTATTCCCCATCTCACTCCTTCTCCAGCCTTCCATCTTCAATCTACTCCCCGTAATCACTATCATCCTCTCATTCATTTCCTTACCATCCCCCTTGGCCTTCTACATGGTTCCACCATCCCAGTGTCTGCCTCCTTCCAACCCTTCTAGCCCAGCATCTGCTCCCTCTGTCACCTTCCTCCACCCTCTATCCCCTCCTAGCATCTTCCTGTCCTTTCTCTCTTTCCTCTTGCCCCTTCCCCCAGGGGCCAGCATTTCTCCCCCTCTTCCCTCCCACCCACATTCCAGCATTTCTCCCTCACTGTCTTCTACCCATGGATCCAACATCTCCCTCCTTCTTCCCCCTCCTCCACCCTCATGTTCAACATTGTTCCCTCTTTTCCTCTTCTCTCTCACCCTTGCACCCAAATGGTCGCACCTAAATTTACATGTGACTATAATGCTTAAGCGTTATTCTATAAACCACACCAAACTTTAGGAGCAGCTTATAGAATAACAATTAAGCGGGTTTTTTTCAACCCCAATTTTTTTAGATGCCATTTTCTGAATCTACCCCTTTATTTGTACTTATTCCGGGAGGTAGGATCCAGTCTGCTAATATTAATACCTGCCATACTCCATTGTGTGACCCTTACCATTAGCTAAAGCCTCAAAAGATGGCCTTTGCGATGAAAAACTGGAAACTTTGTCCAATTCAAACTTATACTTTTCTCCCTTTCATGTTTTTGCTGTTATGGATTGACCTTGCTTTTGTGCATATTTAGAGTTTTGGTCCTATAAGCGTTCTTCTCTCCCTTCCCTCCAGACCCCCCCCCCCCCCCCCCCGGAAGGTCTTTTTCCTCCCTGCTTGTTGCTCCTTTCCCTGTGCTCCCACCAAGTCCCGCGAGTCCGGCACTTCAGCTCTCTTCCTCCCTGCCTCTGTCGCGGTACTTCCAAGACTAGTACCGGCGTGTGCAGCAGTGACTAACAAAAATGGGGTTCCCTCTGCAGTGTGCGTCGGCGTCCCGCCCTAACAGGAAGTTGCAACGAAGAGTGCGGGATGCAGAAGAGCGAACCCCGAAGCCGGCCCGCGTGTGTGAATCGCTGACAGGCAGCGCACACCAATACTCTTAAGACAGAAGCACCGCGGCAGCAAAAGGACAAAAAAATAAAAACAGAACTGAAGGATTCGACGGACGGGAGTGGGAGCGGAGGGGAGGGAGCGAGCCAGCTACAGATGCAGTATTGGGGACATCAAGTGCACCATTCCTGGGTGGGCCTTGGGCAAAAGTGGGTGGGCCTGGGCCCACCCGTGGCTACGCCCCTGATATTCACCATTCAACCCATGAGTATTCCAAGTAGCAGTCTGGTGTTCTAATTGTCTCTCTCAGTGCATTCTGAGCTTCATTCTGGAGTCACCAGAGATTTTAACTACACTTCCATGGGAAGCCCACAGCAACTTCTTCCATCCCCATGTGTATTCAAAAACAAACGTCTTCTATACCCATGGCAATCCTTTGGTTCTGCAGGATTCCCGCAATCCCTATTCTTGTACAGCTCTTTAATCCTGAGCTCCAAGATTATTTGCCCCTGGATGTAGCGTAAGGCTCCCAGCTCCTGCTGCACATCTCTGCACATGTCTGTGACTTGCAGCAGGAGCTGGGCTAGGTGGCTGTCGGAAGTGTGGCAGCTGTTTCATAGTGGAGCTAAGCTGCTGTGACCTTTAGCTTAGCAGCCTGGGGGACTCTTCCTGTAACCCTTCCAGGGGCCCTCCTCATCCTCCTCTGCTACCAGCTGGTGCTGGGTGTGGCCCTGTTGTGGCTACCTCCGGACCTCCATGAGAAAAGCACTTTACATACTGCAAGGTGGGAATCCTAGGTTTTGGGGTATCTATCTGTGGTGTAATCTTCTTAACTGGCTTGAGGCTCTCATTGGTACCAGTGGCTGTACATTACCCTATGATTTATGGCAATGATCTTGAGGCGACTGGGGGAGCAGTATACATAGGTGATAGTTTCACTAAGGAGAAGTTTGTGTGCCACTATCACGTAGAGGTTTCAAGGACCCCCAGCTTTGGCCTTGATGGATGTTTCACAGGGTGGCATACATGGACCTCACAATGGTATATATAAACAGTGTAGACTCGGAGCCATGAAAGGCCATCCATTTGGTGGCAGTCTGTGCTCTCACAGGCCTCTGCAATCAGCAAATTTCTATTTTCTACTGTGTGGCGCTAACTGGGAGGTAATTGGCAGTGTACGTGTGCTGATGATTACCGTTCGGTTAACGCGTGAGACCTTACTGATAAGTCAATGGGTGGTGGTAAGGTCTCAGGCCTAAAATGGACGCACTCCAATTTTTATTTTGTCAAACGTCCATTAACAGCCTTTTTTGCAGGCATGCTGAAAAATAGACCCGCGCACCCATTATATTCCTATGGGTGTCTCTAGCATTAGTGTGCACTAAAAAGTCTGTGCGCCTACAGTGTGGCTTAGTAAACATGGCCCTCAGTGTTTACCGCCAGCTGATTTTTACTGTGAGCTAAAAACACTAGCACGGCTTTGTAAAAGGCCCTCATAATTTGCCTGTTAACACCCTAGCATACATTAGTGGAGGAGTGGCCTAGTTGTTAGGGTGGTGGACTTTGGTTCTGGAGAACTGAGGAGCTGAGTTTGATTCCCACTTCAGGCACAGGCAGCTCCTTGAGACTCTGGGCAAGTCACTTTAACCCTCTATTGCCCCATGTAAACTGCATTGAGCCTACCATGAGTGGAAAAGCATGGGGTACAAATGTAACAAAAAAAAAAAGACCCCCCCTAAGTCACAGTTCAAGTAGTCAAGGCATCAGGTATTTTAGATTTTGAAGGTAATACATTTCAAAGGTGGTGGTTATCCTTCAATCAGGATTTGTAATATTTCAAGCATTTGCCTCTGCCTCTTAAAAGTTCCAATTCAGAGATATTATTCATGTTTGGAAAATGTGCTGCTCTAGGTCAGGGGTTCACAATCCAGTCCTTAGGACACAACCAGCCAGTTAGGTTTTCAGGATCTCCAGAATTAATAGGCATGAGATAGATTTGCATACAATGGAGGCAGTGCATTCAGATCTGCCTCTTGCATATTAATTGTGGATATACTGAAAACTGTATTGAGAAACCTGCTGTAGAAGTTGTAATCTTTAAAATGTTTTATATATTTTCAACTTGTCTTCTCTGTAAAATCATTGATCACAGCTTGGACTTTCTTTGGCCCTCAAAGTCTTCTTAAAGAATCTCATTTCACAATTAATATTTGTGTACCTGCTTTAGCCTCTACTTGTATATGGAGTAATTTTTACATGTACAGCTTGCTACTTTAGAAAAAGAAAACTTATTGACAATTTTTGAAAGGTTTACAAAAATTTAGGAAACATGCCAGCATCCAGCTGAGAATTTAATTGTTGCAGTATAGAAGACACTGTGTCAATATTTTTTTCTGCTTGATTGATGAGACCTCCTGAAGCTCCAGCAACCACCATTAAATGTGACACAGCTTCAGTAAATTTTGAACATTGAGTTAGCTACCTACATAATTATAACTGCATCACGAGTGAACCCACAGCACCTGCAGTACCTGACAACTTAAACATGCCAGCTTACTGGTGCAGCAGCCAGCAGCGCAAACTTAGGAGAGCCTGAACTTGTTAGAGTTAGGAAGCTAAGTAAAGTTAAAGCTTTAGTATCTGGATAGGGACCCACTAGAGATGACAGGTCTGTATAGTTATTTTTAAGATACCAACCAGCTCATTTTCAAAAGGGATCGCCGGCGATCTTCTGACATAAATCGGGAGATTGCCGGCGATCTCCTGATCCCGGTCAAATCGGTATTATCGAAAGCTGATTTTGGATGGCCCCAACTGCTTTTTCGTCGCGGCGCCGGCCAACCTTTAAGGGGGCGTGTTGGTAGGGTAGTGAAGGCGGGATGGGGCGGGACAGGGGTGTGGGTACGGGGTGGCCGGCTTCACCTTATAATGAAAAAAAATGGCTGGCTCGAATGAGCATTTCGCCAGCCGGACTTGGTCCATTTATTTTTAGGACCAAGTCTGAAAAAAGTGCCCCAACTGACCAAATGAGCACTGGAGGGAAGCGGGGATCACCTCGCCTTATTCCCCCAGTGGTCACCAACCCCCTCCCACCCTAAAAAAACAAAAACTAAAACTTTTTTGGCCAGCCTGTATGCCAGCCTGAAATGTCATACCCAGCTCCTTGACAGCAGTATGCAGGTCCCTGGAGCAGTTTTTAGTGGGTGCAGTGCACTTCTGGCAGGTGGACCCAGGCCCATACCCCCTACCTGTTCCACTTATGGTAGTTAATGTGGAGCCTTCCAAAACCCACTGTACCCACATGTAGGTGTCCCCCTTCACCCCTTAGGGCTATGATAATGGTGTAGAGTTGTGGCGAGTGGGTTTTGGGGTGGATTTGGGGGGCTCAGCACCCAAGGTAAGGGTGCTATGCACCTGGAAGCTATTTTTTAAGTGCCCCCTAGGGTGCCCGGTTGGCGTCCTGGCATGTGAGGTGGGCCAGTGCACTACAAATGCTGACTCCTCCCACGCCCAAATGCCTTGCAGTTCGCCGGATTTGAGATGGCCGGGCCCGGTTTCCATTATAGCTGAAAAATGAAGCCGGCCATCTCATATAAACCCAGCGATCCTGCTCTAAACCCGGCGAATGATTTGGCCGGTGCCTATCGTATTTCAAAAATATGCTTGGCTCTGCCTCGTTGCGGAGCCGGCCCCGAAGATGACCGGCCATCAATTTGGCCAGCGCCGTTCGATTATGCCCCTCCAAGAGGCTCATTTTCAAAGCACATAGAGGGGCATTTTCGATATGACATCTAAGTTTGAATTTGGAAGCTTTACAGAAAACGTCCAAATCCAGAAAAGGAAAGAAGGTCATTTTCGAAAAAGAAAGACGTCTATCTTTTTTTCCAAAAATACTATGGACGTTTTGTATTTTGGACATTTTGTGATATGGACATTTTATTTTTTGGTCCATTTTCAAACAAAAAAAAACATCCAAATGCAAAACATACAAAATACACAAGAAAATCCACAAGAGTGAAACCATTCACAAGTTCTAAGTGTGGCAAAAGCTTTGGTTGTAATGTAAATCTCAAAGTGCATCAGAAAGTCCACATGGGAGAGAAACCATTTGCATGTATAGAGTCTGGTAAAAGCTTTGGTCAGAAGGTAAACCTCACAATGCACCAGAGAATACACACAGGGATGAAACAATTTACATGCACTGAGGAGATAAAAACTTCAGTTGCATTTGGACAGGTAATTAGGGAAGGTACACTCTTGCTATGAAGTATGGAAAAATAGCATTCTGGTATTTATATATATGTAATGAGACCTCCTTTTCATCTATATATCTGAATTCAAAGCCCAAATCTACTGATAAACAATAGACACAAGGCTCAGATGTTATAAACAAAAATAGAAAGCTTGGCATCAGGTAGAATAGTGGAAAAGTGACATTCCAAGAAAGCAACAGGGCATCCTTGGGGGCACTGCAGTGGACTTTATAAAATGCTCCCAGGTACACATCTTAGCATTGCTCCCTTATCTTGTCTGCTGAGCCCCCCAAACCCCATTACTCCCAACTGTACATCACTGCCATAGCTCTTACAGGTGAAGGGAGCACTATTATGTGGGTAGAGTGGGTTTCTTTTGGGTTTTGGAGGGCTCACAGCTTCCTCTATAAGTGTAACACATAGGGGGAGGTAGAAGCCTGGGTCCACCTGTCTGCAGTGCACTTCACCACTACTAGACTACTCCAGGGACCTGCATGCTATTCTAATGGACCTGAGTATAACATCTGAGGCTGGCAAGTAATATTTTTAATCACATTTTTGGGAGTGGGAGGGGGATAGTGACCACAGGGGGAGTAAGGGGAGGTTATCCCCGATTCCCTCTAGTGGTTATCTGATCATTTGGGGCACCTTTTGTATGGCATAGAGGAGTAGCCTAGTGGTTAGTGCAGCAAACCTTGATCTTGGGGAAGTGGGTTCAATTCCTACTACAGCTACTTGTTATAAAAACAGGTCTAACTCAAAGCATCCTGGACATTTTTGTTTTGTTGTCTTAGAAATACCCATGTCCCACCCTGAACATGCCCCTGAAATGCCCCCTTGAGATTTGGACATCCTTCTAACGGAATTCAGAGAAAAACATGTAAAAAGAGTTTCGAAAATACAGATTTGGACATTTTTGTGAGAAAAACGTCCAAATGCAGACTTTTGTAATTTTTTAGACATTTTTCTCTTTTGAAAATGAGCATGATAGTCTTACAAAGTTATGCGGAGAGGCATAATTGAAAGGGACATCCAAGTTTTAATGAGGACGTCTTCGCACAACATCCCCAACCAGGGGCGGGGAAACCTGTATTTTCAAAACAAGATGGACGTCCATCTTTCATTTCGATAATACAGTCAGGGACGCCCAAATCCTGAAATTTGGTTGTCCTTAGAGATGGTCGTCCCTAGACTTGGTTGTTTCTGATTTTCGGTGATAATGGAAACCAAGGACGTCCATCTCAGAAACAACCAAATGCAAGCCATTTGTAGTTCACTGGTCCCCCTCACATGCCAAGACACCAACCGGGCACCATGGGAAGCACTGCAGTGGACTTCATAAATTGCTCTCAGGTACATAGCTCCCTTACCTTGTGTGCTGAGCCCCCAACCACAACCCCCTCCCCCAAAACCCACTACCCACAACTGTACACCATTACCATAGCCCTTATGGGTGAAGGGGGGCACCTAGATGTGGATACAGTGGGTTTCTGGAGGGTTTTGGAGGGCTCACTGTTTCCTCTACAAACATAACAGGTAGGGGGGGTGGGCCTGGGTCCACTTGCCTGAAGTGCACTGCACCCACTAAAACTGCTCCAGGTACTGCTGTGATGGACCTGAGTATGACATCTGAGGCTGGCATAAAGGCTGACATGAAATATTTTTAAATATCTTTTATGAGGGTGGGAGGGGGTTAGTGACCACTGGGGGAGTAAGGGGCGGTCATCTCCAAATTTCTCTGGTGGTAATCTGGTCAGTTCGGGCAACTTTTTGTACCTTGATCTTAAGAAAAACACAACCAGGAATTCAAACATGTGTGGGATAAACATAAAGGAATCCTGTTCAGAAGAAATGGATCCTCAGGAGCTTAGCTGAGATTGGGTGGCAGAGCCGGTGGTGGGAGGCGGGGCTGGTGGTTGGGAGGCGGGGATAGTGCTGGGCAGACTTATATGGTCTGTGCCAGGACTGGTGGTTGGGAGGCGAGGATAGTGCTGGGCAGACTTATACGGTCTGTGCCAGGACTGGTGGTTGGGAGGCGAGGATAGTGCTGGGCAGACTTATACGGTCTGTGCCAGAGCCGGTGGTGGGAGGCAGGGCTGGTGGTTGGAAGGCGGGGATAATGCTGGGCAGACTTATACGGTCTGTGCCAGAGCCGGTGTTGGGAGGTGGGGCTGGTGGTTAGGAGGCGGGGATAATGCTGGGCAGACTTATACGGTCTGTGCCCTGAAGAGGACGGGTACAAGTCAAGGTAGGGCATACACAAAAAGTAGCACATATGAGTTTATCTTGTTGGGCAGACTAGATGGACCGTGCAGGTCTTTTTCTGCCGTCATCTACTATGTTACTATCCAGCTTATAATCGAACGAGAATAACGCCCAAGTTCCGACCTAAATCGGGAGATGGGCGTTCTTCTCACAAAAACAAATAAAGCGGTATAATCGAAAGCCGAACTTTGGACGCTTTCAACTGCACTCCGTCGCGGGTGCGGACAAAGTTGACGGGGGCGTGTCGGAGGCGTGGTGAAGGCGGAACTGGGGCGTGGTTATCAGGCGAACAGAGATGGGCGCCCTTCGCCGATAATGGAACAGTTTTGAGCTAGAATTTAGGACACTTTTCCTGGACCCTGTTTTTTCACGAATAAGGCCCCCAAAAGTGCCCTAAATGACCAGATGACCCCCAGAGGGAGTCGGGGATGACCTCCCCTGACTCCCCCAGTGGTCACTAACCCCCTCCCACCACAACAAATGATGTTTCACAACTTTTTACTTTCACCCTCAAATGTCATACCCTCCTCCCAAGCAGCAGTATGCAGGTCCCTGGAGCAGTTGTTAGGGGGTGCAGTGGACGTCAGGCAGGTGGACCCAGGCCCATCCCCCCCCTACCTGTTACAATTGTGCTGCTTAATGCTACTAGTCGTCCAACCCCCCCAAACCCACTGTACCCACATGTAGGTGCCCCCCTTCACCTCTTAGGGCTATAGTAATGGTGTAGACTTGTGGGCAGTGGGTTTTGAGGGGGATTTGGGGGGCTCAACACCCAAGGGAAGGGTGCTATGCACCTGGGAGCTCTTTTACCTGTTTTTTTGGTTTTGTAAAAGTGCCCCCTAGGGTGCCCGGTTGGTGTCCTGGCATGTGAGGGGGACCAGTGCACTATGAATCCTGGCCCCTCCCACGAATAAATGTCTTGGATTTATTCGTTTTTGAGCTGGGCGATTTCATTTTCCATTATCGCTGAAAAGCAAAAACGCCCAGCTCACACCTTGACGAATAAAACATGGGCGTCTTTTTCTTTTAAAAAATACGATCCGCCCCGCCCCTTCACGGACCCGTTCTCGGAGATAAACGCCCATGGAGATAGGCGTTTCTGTTCGATTATGCCCCTCCACGTGTACATCAGGGACGTGCTTGTTTCTTTCAATTATGGGTCCAGGACGTCCTAGTGTTAGGTACGCCCAAGTCCCGCCTTCACTATGCCTCTGATACGCCCCTTGCAACGGAGTGCAGTTGGGGATGTCCAAAATTGGCTTTTGATTATACTGATTTGGATGACCCTGTGAGAAGGACACCCATTTTCCAATATATGTTGAAAGATGGGCATCCTTCTCATTTGAAAATAAGCCCAATAGAGGTGTATTTTCAAAACACTTACACTTACAAAGTTACATGGCGGGGCATTTTCAATATGATGTCTAAGTCTGACTTTGGATGTTTTGCACAAAACGTCCAAAATCTGAATAGGAAAGGTCATTTTCAAAAAAGAAAAATGTCTATTTTTTTTTTTTTCAAAAATACTGTTTTGAACAAGGTTTCGTGCTTTGGACGTTTTGTTTCTTGGTCCATTTTCAAAAAAAAAACAAACAAACAAAAAATACCCGAGTAAATGCAAAACATAGAAAAACAATCCATTGGAATGTAGGAGGGGCCAGATTCTTTAGCAGACTGCTCCCCCCAGACACACTAGTAAAGCAATGGGCAACCTAGGGGGCACTTCTCTGCACTTCATAAAAATGCTCCCAGGTACATATCTCACTTTTGTTCCCTTATCTTGTCCCCTGATCCCTCCAAAACCCACCTAAAACCTACTGCTCCCTACAGTACACAACTACAATAACCCTTAAGGATGAATGGGGCACCTATATATGGGCAAAGTAGGGTTTTAGTGACTTTGGGAGGGGTCAGAGTTTCGACCAGAAGTGTGACAGGTAGAGGTAGATAGGGACCTGAGTCCCCCACTTCCTAGTGCACCACACCGACCACTACACTACTCCAGGGACCTGCATGCTGCTCTAATAGACCTGTGTATAACATCTGAGGTTGTCACAAAGGCTGGTAAGTCATATTTTTATTCACAGTATTTGGGGGGGTGGGAGGGGCAGTGACCACTGGGGGGTATTGGGGAGTCATCTCTGATTCCCTCCAATGGTCATTTGGTCACCCTTTTGTGCCTTATTCATTATAAAAACAGGTCTAGCTCAAAATGCCTTAATTTTAGCTTTGTTTTGCGCCGTTAGGGCTGAAAAACGTCTAAGTCTTAGGAATGCCCAAATCCCGCCCTTAACATGCCCCTGAAATGCCTCCTTGAGATTTGGATGAACTGCAGACGAACAGCATAGAAAAACATCTGAAAAATAGGTTTTAAAAATACTGATTTGGACGTTTTTGTGAGAAAAATGTCCAAATGCTGCTTTATGCTACTTTTTAGAAGTTTTTCTCTTTCGAAAATGAGCCCCATAGTAACCTATGGAACTTTGTAAGTCTAAGTGCTTTTAAAATGAACCCCATAGAGGCATATTTTCAAAGCACTTTGGGAGGCTAAGTTCCATAGGTTTCTATGGAACTTTGGGAGGCTAAGTGCTTTGAAAATATGCCTGTGACATATATAATTTTGTAGAAATGTGTGCTTTGAAAATGAGCACTAAAGATGCTGGACACAGCTCTCTAACCAGTATGGACCCCTGTTTGAGATCATCAAGTGCCAGTCTACTGCAATGGCACAGACCTATTTGGTAGAGGAGTTAACAACCCCTGTTCCACAGAAATCTTTTGGCCTGATATTCAAAGCACTTATCTGTAGATAGTCATCGATTTTCCACAGTAGACTGTCCATGTGCTATCCAGAAAGAGCCAAGATGGAATAGAGGTAGAGGAAAAACAAAAGTTTATCCAGACAGTGTCACTATCCATATAACTATTGGGACAACACTGGAAAAACAATACTGCTCTAATTTGTCCAGCTATTTACCTGTATCACTGCTTTGAACTCTGTTACTGCAGTGGGCTGAGAACCAAGGGAACATGGTTCAATTCCCACTGTGGCTCCTTGTGACCTTGGACAAGTCACTTAAACCTACATTGCTCTACATTGCCTGGGCAAGTCACCATAAACCTACATTGTACAAAAAACTTAGAGGCAGTGACCAATAATGGTCACACGTTAATTTCCCCATTAGCGCATGAAACTTTACCAACACCTATTTTGTAGGTGGTATGGGCTCACGTGCTATCCCTGCGCTAATCAGTTAGCGTGTGGCAATGCTCACACACTAACTGATTGGCATAGCTGTGCCCACTCTCCATCCTCAAACATGTGCACTGATCCTGAAATTACTGTGGGACACCTCAGCACAGCCCACATTAGTGCTTTGTAACCCATGGTAAGCACATGTTAGTGCTTACTGTAGATTAGTAACGCTTAGATCGTGAGCCCATTAGAGATAGAGAAAATATAATATATAAACTGCTTTGGTTGTACCATAGAAAGACGGTATATCAAATGCATTAACCTTACCCATAACATGGATAACTTCAGTGGTCAACAATATACCTAGATATTCAGTGCTGTTTTCTGGATAGCTGCTGGAACTGAATATCTGGGAATTGGTTTAAAATTGACCTGCTTAGTTTCAGGGCTGAACACCTAATCAAAGGTAAAGGCAGAGGATTGGCATAGATGCTGCTTCTATCTCTATAATTTGCAATCCAAATCAATTAATTGCACTTGTTTACACAGTTACTGATGTCTCCCCAGCGAGGTAAGTTTTCATTTTTCCTTTTCCTTGCTATTGTATCATAGTCCTCCAGAATATTCAGTTTATTCTAAGAAAAGTTTGAAATGAAATGGATTCTGCAGCATTCATAGATGAAAGCTGATCAGGAAGGACAACTCTGTTGGAAATAGCTGTGACTAAAATGATAAAGGGGATGAAACTTCTCTTTTATGAGGAAAGGCTAAAGAGGTTAGGGCTCTTCAGCTTGGAAAAAAAACTGCTGAGGGAAGATATGATTGAGGTCTACACAATCCTGTGTGGTGTAGAATGAGAAGAAGTTAATCAATTTTTTACTCTTTCAAAAAGTAGAAAGGCTAGGGGACACTAAATAAAATTCCATGGAAATATTTTTTAAACAAATAGGAGGAAATATTTTTTCACTCAATGAATAGTTTTGTGTTCAATTCTGGTCGCCGCATCTCAAGAAAGATATAATGGAATTGGAAAAGGTGCAGCAAAGGGCGACTAAAATGATAGCGGGGATGGGACGACTTCCCTATGAAGAAAGACTAAGGAGGCTAGGACTTTTCAGCTTAGAGAAGAGACGGCTGAGGGGAGACATGATAGAGGTATATAAAATAACGAGTGGAGTGGAACAGGTGGATGTGAAGCGTCTGTTCACGCTTTCCAAAACTACTAGGACTAGGGGGCATGCGATGAAACTACAGTGTAGTAAATTTAAAACAAATCGGAGAAATTTTTTCTTCACCCAACGCATAATTAAACTCTGGAATTTGTTGCCGGAGAACGAGGTGAAGGTGGTTAGCTTGGCAGAGTTTAAAAGGGAGTTAGACGGCTTCCTAAAGGACAAGTCCATAAACCACTACTAAATGGACTTGGGAAAAATCCACAATTCCAGGAATAACATGTATAGAATGTTTGTATGTTTGGGAAGCTTGCCAGGTGCCCTTGGCCTGGATTGGCCACTGTTGTGGACAGGATGCTGGGCTCGATGGACCCTTGGTCTTTTCCCAGTGTGGCATTACTTATGTAGTTAAGCTCTTGTCACACACCGCCCCCACCCGAGGGGTGTGGGCCAAGTTTCCGTGAAGACTTTTCTCTCACACTGCCCATCCAAAGATGTGGGCCAAATTCCACAGCAACACAATTATCCAGGGTCAAAATAGGTCCACAAATCCTTGGATAATGTGAAAGAGTAAAAGAGCAGACTGTTAGCAATAATCTAAAAAAAGGTTCATCCACAGCAATGAATAGTACAAACAAGAGGTCCATCTACTATCCTCCACAGCAAGCAATATCCAAGTAGTGGTCTATCCATGACCTCCTCCCCACCCACCCCCACCCCCGTTGGCCCTAACAAGTCCTGGCAAGGATAGCTTCTCTCCTGTGGGCCTAACAGGATTCTTTTTCCCCTTTTCGGGTCCTATTTATAGGAAATGTTCACAGTTCATCTGGCTATGCAAACTGTATGCAGATGAAGGTAGTTGATCAGTAACTGGGCACCTATTGTTTGTTCCCAGCTGTTAGAGAATTATATTACTAGCTCCCAGAAGGGTTACTCCCCCCTCCCCGTCATCTCCCTCGTAGTTTCCCTGATGACTATTTCCTCCCACGCAGAGGTGTCAAGTCTTCACCTTATATAACTGTGAGGGTGTTATATGGAACTAACCTCAGATCCACCTAGTGACTCTATAAGGTCTTGCACTAGCATATCAGATGGGCTGGAGGTCTTCCTCTCTCTGTGACAGGACATATACCCCATTACAGCTCTGGAACTCTTTACCAGAGGATATAGTAAGAATACTTAGCATATTTGGGTTTAAAAAGGGATTGGACAACTTTCTGGAGGAAAAATTCCATATTCTGCTATTGAGAGACATGGGAAAAGCCATTGCTTGCCTTGGGATTGGTAGCATGGAATGTTGCTACTATTTGATTTTATGTCAAGTACTGTGCTTGTGACCTGGATTGGCTACTGTTGGAAACAGGACACTGGGATAGATGAACCACTGGTCTGACCCAGTATAGCTATTCTTATGTTCTTAGCAAGGATTCTAGAAGGATCAGGGTAAAGAAACAGAACTAAAACAGTTGTTGCCTTGTTTTAGTGGGCAGGATTGGGGAACTAGTCCACCCCTACTAAATCCTAAAAAAGAAAGGAGCAAGATGTCCGTTTGTGTTTCTAGTATCATTTTCCTTCTGTACAGAGCTGAAGCATGTAACAATCTACCATTTATTACCATCTTTTCTACTGTAGCCACCTGTCAACAACTGGAGGTTGGGAAAATTGTAAGTGAATAATAACTGAGCACTGATGTATGTTTAACATCTGTCAATATGAACAGCAGAAATCCTAAACTGTGTGCTTCAAAGGCCCTCGCCTACCTAGTGAATAGGTTTAACAATCTAAGAGAATTAACCACTAATTGTATTTTCAGCTATGTCTGGAAAGAGGAAGAAAACTGTAAATAGTTACTACTTGATCAATGAAGATGAAGTGCACTTTGCTTAAATCATTTAATGGACCATAAAGTTTGGTTTAGTCAGAAAGATTGTGTGTGGAATGAATTATAGAGTAAAAGTCTGTTGCAGCTTCCTGTGGCCTCCATGGATAAACTCAGGTCCTACCCCTGGTCCCAAACCAATAAATTTGATGTGTGATCCTTCCATCCAGCTTCCCTGGCTTATACCAGGCACACAAGGGGGTTACACATGGACGGGCCTTCTCCCCTCTAGTGCCTTTTTCCTCATAGATGGTCTTCAAAGTTCAAATACACCAGGAATGGTCTAGCATTTCTAGTCACTTCTGCGCCAATGGGTTGGTATTTCAAAATGATCCCGGCAACCCAAGCCTAGGTCCATTTTGTTGTAAGCACATATTATTTATTTACTGTGCAACCAAAACAGTGAGAGCTTCAGGGCTAATTGGTACAAATGTGGAATACTGAACCAGTCCATGGGGGAGAGGTGGGGAAATGCC
Source organism: Microcaecilia unicolor (assembly GCF_901765095.1). Classification (NCBI taxonomy): domain Eukaryota; kingdom Metazoa; phylum Chordata; class Amphibia; order Gymnophiona; family Siphonopidae; genus Microcaecilia; species Microcaecilia unicolor. The sequence continues at coordinate 89,777,979 of NC_044035.1, forward strand.
TGTGAATCACTCTTTTCCCATTTGGCATTTCAAGACCTTAATTGTGTAAAAAGCATCCAGATTCTGGTTGCAGGCCTAGGGTGCTTGAATTTGTTATTTTGGGAACCCTTTTTTGACTCCAGATTCACATTTTTGTTTATGTTTCCTTATTTAAAACATTCATATGTCACCATTCTGAATAAATCAAGATGACATAAAGTTTTACAGCAATTATATCAACATGTTGGGGCTTATTTATTGATGTAGGAGTTTTAGTGTACTAATAGCACATTAAAGGGGGAATTAATCAAAGTATGTTAAAAGTTTGCCATTTACCACATTTTGATTCACAGGATTCAGCAACCTGTGGGATCCCAGTACTGTAGGTTGCTGAATCCCGTAGTATAAGAATAATACTGCTTGCAAGAAGCACTATTCTATTCTATTCATGACTTATATTCGGCTATATCTCCAAAAAGAATTCATTTTGGATTACAAGAAAAGAAACATCCCATTTAGATGTAAATACAAGGATTATGTAAACTTAAGTCAAACTAATTTTAAGTCTGAAAACATCATAGCCTTCAGTTGCTTCCTAAATATTAAATAGGATTGAATAGACCTGACTTGATACTTTATATTATTCCAAATTTTTACCCCCAAATACTAAAAAAAATTAGTAAAATGACTCTTAATTCAAACTAAATCAAATGATAAATTTGCTCAATGGTTGACATAGACCCGGACCACAAAAATAATTTATTTTAAACAAAGGAAACCTCAACCGCCTCGGGTGCCTACATAGATGGTCTACCCCAATTAACCGGCTACTATTATTGGTTTCAAAAAAACCTCTGAAAACCATCTATGTAGTTTTCAGATATTTTCTTTGCTCTCCAGCATTTTGTTGAGTTTTGAGTTCTTAATTCCAACTCCACTGAAACTAGTATAGATAGAGAGAGAACTTCACCCTACAGTCAATAGTGTCAAATAATTGGAGAGACCAACTGGATTCAGCCCTTCCAGGTTCATAAATATCATTCAAGCTACTTTAAACTTAATCTGAGAACATGCTGGAAGCCAGTACAATATATGAAGAAGAGGAGTCACCCTCTCAAATCTGCTAGCTCTTGTGGAAGGGCATAATCGAAAGGCGCCAGTCATTTCTGTTGCCGGTTCCGCAAGCAGGCGGAGCCAACCGTATTTTTGAAAACATGGCCGGCCACCTTTTTCTTCGTGAATATGGTTAGCCCCGGCCAAATGCCAGAGCTGGCTGGGTTTGAGATGGCCAAGATCAATTTTTAGTGATAATGGAAACTGAAACCGGCCATCTCAAACCCGGCCAAATCCAAGGCATTTGGTCGTGGGAGGAGCCAGAATTTGTAGTGCAATGTCCCCCCTCACATGCCAGGACACCAACTGGGCACCCTAGGGGGCACTTCTAAAAATAAAAATTAAAAAAAATAGCTGCCAGGTGCATAGCTCCCTTCCCTTGGATGCTGAGCCCCTCAAATCCCCCCCCCCAAACCCACTCCCCACAACTCTACACCACTACCAAAAGCCCTAAGGGATGCAGGGGGCACCTACATGTGGGTACAGTGGGTTTTGGGGGGTTTTGGAGGGCTCAACATATACCACCACAAGTGTAACAGGTTGGGTGGTGATGGGCCTGGGTCTACCTGCCTAAAGTGCACTGCACCCACTAAAACTGCTCCAGGGACTTGCATACTGCTGTCAGGGAGCTGGGTATGACATTTGAGGCTGGCATAGAGGCTGGTAAAAAAATGTTGTAACGTTTTTTTTTTTAGGGTGGGAGGGGGTTGGTAACCACTGGGGGAATAAGGGGAGGTCATGCCTGATTCTGTGCGGTGGTCAACTGGTCAGTTAGGGTACCTTTTTGAGGCTTGGTCGTGAATAAAAAGGGACCAAGTGAAACCGGCGAAATGCTCATCATCGCCGGTTTTATTTTTTCCATTATTGGGCGAAGCCGGCCATCTCTTAAACATGCCCATATCCCGCCTTCAGTACACTGCCGACATGCCCCCTTGAACTTTCGCCGGCTCCACGACGGGAAACCGGCGAGGGTGTCAAAAAATCAGCTTTCGATTATACCGATTTGGCCGGTTTCAGGAGATCGCCGGCCATCTCCCGATTTGTGTCGGGAAATGGCCGGAAATCACTATTGAAAATGAGCTGGAAAATCAGCCTAGCTGCAGTATTTTGAAGTAATTGCAATCTGTGAAGCAATTTTAATGTCAAATCTCCATACAAAGAATTACAATAGTCTAAATGCGGTAAGAGTACCACTTGAACTATACTATGAAAACATTCAATGCTTAGACTAGATCGTATTGCTCTTAATTGACATAATCAAAAATAGAATTTTTTTTTACCAATGCAGCAATTTGATCATCAAAGGATAGGTTTGAATCTAATATTATTTCTAGGACCTTAGATCTATTGGTAATCTGCAGAATTTCACCCGTAACCAATTGCAGAAACTTTTCAGGTAATGAATCATAATCCCCAAACCATTCCATGTCCCATTGCTCATCGAGCCACAAAGATGCAACCTGATGTGCAAGGAACTGTGGGGGTTGCATATAGCACCCCCTCCTATTCTACCCCTTCCAGGCACTATCTTCCCTCCCAATCCCCCCCTCAGCAGTATCTCCTCTTCTGATTTCCCCCCAGACACTATCCCCTCTTCTGATTCCCACTCCCCAATACCATTCCCTCTTCCAATCCCAGCCCCCTTCACCAGAAGCTTCTCTCCATACCCAAGGCCTCCCTCCCACCAGAGAAGACCTTGGGGCTCTTACCTAGTAGTCCGATTGGTTGCCAGTCAGGAGCGATCTCCCTTCGCTCCTGCTCAGATAGTGCCGCATCCAAAGTGGCCCCCCTAGCAGTAGTCTCATGTTCCTCTCAGACTGAGATGTCTAGAAATCTCTAACACAAACGATTTTGCAAAGGCTCAGGACACCAAGGACAAATACACAAGGCCCATATTGTCTGGTAGACACAAAGCTTAATGGAATATCTAGCTCCTTTTATAACCCACAAGCTTCATTAAATTATAAAGGAACCCCCCTATATTCAACTGTGGCAGTCAGCTTTGATTTCATTGCAGGCCAGCCAAATTGTTTTTTTTGTTTGTTTGTTTTTAACACCTGGATATTCAGTGCTGGTATCCTGACCCTGGGCAGCGCTGAACATCTGGGTATAACCTGTCCTCCTGCAGTTATCCAGATATCAGGGATATTCAGATCAGTAGTAACCAGAGAAAGTCAATACAGCCTTTGCTGAATATAAACCTAGGATCAAAAATAAGGAGATTAAAAGCTAAGGGTTAGAGATATTAGGAGCAGAGCTATACACATTTTAGGATTTGCTCATGATCTGCTGGTATAATTCAGTTTTCCATCAGTTCTGAGAGTAAAAAACAAGTGAAAGCATGAACATCCAAAGAAGATTTGCCAGTTGGAAGAGATCAATATCAAATCTGCCTAATGTGGATTTCAATGCATTAATGAGCCTGTTAGCAATCCTATGAAGATCTGCCAAATTGTGATTATCCACTTCAGAGTTTTTACAAAACAAATGTTTGTTGAACTAAGTCAACAAACTTGCAAAGTGTTGTGAGTTTGTCAAAATAGTCTGTGATTTTTTTTTTAAGTTTACATGCTTTAGGAACTGAAAGAGAAGATTAAAAAGAGATAAGGGAATGGGACTTGATATACTGCCTTTCTGAGGTTTTTGCAACTACATTCAAAGCGGTTTACATATATTCAGGTACTTATTTTGTACCAGGGGATATGGAGGGTTAAGTGACTTGCCCAGAGTCACAAGGAGCTGCAGTGGGAATTGAACCCAGTTCCCCAGGATCAAAGTCCACTGCACTAACCACTAGGCTACTCCTGGAAAGGAATAATAAACGTGATAATAATGTGAAGGAGAGATGAAGTAGAGAGTCAAAGCATGAGGGTACTTTAGTGTGAAATGTTGAGAAATTATACGTTTGAATGGCAAAGACAGAATGTGTGTGTAGCAAGAATGTAATTTGAGGCTTTGACTGTACACTAGGATCATTAATGCTCATTGGGGCATGTTTACTAAAGTGAGTTAGGATTCAGAGTTAACCCGGATTTTAGCATGTGTTAACTGCAAATCTAAAGCTTTTCTTGTTTAGGATCACGCACTAATGTAGTCATTTTCATGGCCTAACTGCTAGGATTTAATGTTGGTTCATTTAAAACCTATGGAACTTTGGAAGGCTAAGTGCTTTGAAAATATGCCTCTAAAAGTCCATTTTACTAAATCTTAACATGCACTAACAGACGTTAACACACGCTAGATGCTGTGCATCCTATTTTAGACCTATGGGCCACATGGCACTTAGGGAACCTTTTACTAAGACACACTGAAAAATGGCCTGCGTTGGTGTACACACGTGTTTTGGATGTGCACAGGTCCATTTTTCAGCGCACCTGGAAAAAAGGCATTTTTGTGGCTGAAAATGGATGTGCGGCAAAATTAAAACCAGTGCACGTCTATTTTCAGCCTGAGACCTTATCGCCACCCATTGACTTAGCGGTAAGGTCTCACGCGCTAATCGGGTGGTAAGCATCAGTGTGCGTAAACTGATGATCATTGTCAGGTAAGCGCCACATGGTAGAAAATAGAAAATATTTTCTACTGCATATTTTGGACACGTGCCGAAAATGGAATTACCCCCCTGGGGCATGTGGTATCTAGGCAGTAGCTCCAATTTGACATGCGTCAGACACACCTTAGTAAAAGAGCCCCTTAGTGTACGTGGGGCTCATTTTCAAAGCACTTAGACTTACAAAGTTCCATGGGTTACTATGGAACTTTGTAAGTCTAAGTGCTTTGAAAATATGCCTAACTGTCTGTTAGTATGCACTAAGCTTTAGTAAAAGGCATCTTAGTGACTCCTATGTAGGAGGCATGTCACACCCCTCACCTGCTTTCCATGGTCTCCAGCAGCATTATATTATTTTGTGTTGTCAGTTTTCTATAGTTTGGCAATGCATATATTTCTTGCTCCCTTCAGAACATTTACTTGGTTTAACTGCTTAGCCTTCTTTTGTTTTATTCTATTTTGGTGTCTCATTTGTATTACTGATTCAATAGTATATCTCTTCAGCAGTTGCTTTTGAACACCTAGCAACACATTTACACACACTTCATTCATTTTCATCAGCATTGCATTGCATGTAGGCACTGACATTGTTTAAATGGCTGCCTTTCACAAGTGCACGCTGTTTATTTCAAAAGCTATTGCTGCAATCGTTGTCGGGTTTTTAGCCGGTACGTTCAATTGCTGTAAGTACATTGTTGAGCTTTTAGTCACTGTTTTCCTTTTTAATACATATGTTTTAATTAATTATTTCTTATATCCCTAGGACATTGCTGCCCGACCCGTATTACTAAGTTACCTGATTTCATGTTTTATTCCTTTTTTATTTTATGGTTTATGTGTGACAGGCTTTGTACAAGTGTGTTATCCGTTCTGGTGAGCTGTGCTTTCATTGTTCAGCCATCCTTTCCATTTCTATAGGTCTGTTTTCCTTTTGCTTAATCATTACATTTGCAATATATACTGTATGTTTGCCAATTTCAATTATATATGGTGCACATTAGCTCTTTGAATTATATCCATGTCAGTTTGTCTTTTTAAATAAATATTTCATTATGGTATCTATTTATTATCACTTCTTATTGTTTTCCATCTGCAGTTATCTAATTATTTAATTATGTATGCAGCCATTCAGATTTAGTTGACCATTTTTGTATTTATTAATGTATTTATATTTTTTGGTTCAAGTGTTGATTTTATGTATTTTTTAGACTCATGATGCAGGCTTTATGGCCAAAACACTGTGACCATGTTGGGTCGTTTCTAATAAACACTGTTTTTGGATTGCACATCGCTTGATGTGTTTGCTCACCATCTCCTTTTCTTCTGCTGTTGCATGATTCTGGAGTTCTGGACTTCCCTCTTTTTGGTGGTCTTGCTGAAATACATGCATAGGGCCTAATTCTATATATGGCACCTAAAATTAACGTGTGTTAGGCAATCATGCCTAAGTGCTCGTTATTGCTTGTTAACAGCTGTTAGCAACGTTTAACACCTTGTTAAAACAATTAATCTATGTGCGTAGTTATAGATTATACCTAGATTTACACATAGAACTGAACAAAACTCTACACACGCTATATGGAATTCCTGGAATAAGAGTACATAAAAGTCACTTTTTGTCACAGCTTAGTAAAATAACCTTTAATTTTTAATGTTCAAGTATTTCAGAAGTCCAATTGTTATTGCTCCAAACACAATTAGTATTACAACCTTTTTTTTTCTTTTTGCTTCATAATCTTTCCACTTCAGTTTGTTATTTTTTTTTCCAGCTGCTTTTTCATCAGTTCCCTCGCTAGGTATTGCCACATCTATAAACCATATATTTTTCTTTTCTATGACTATGATGGCAGGAGTTTTGTACTCCAAGAGATTGTAAAAGTTTGTATTTTAAAGTTTTACAAGATCTTGACCTACTTATTTTCTCTGGGCCTGATATTGAAAACAATCCAGATGGGTAGGAAAGGCTCCTGGCTGTTCAAAAAACTCTGGAATCTTGTCCTCACTTTCTTATTCACTTCCATTCAATGTTCCACAGCGTTCAGTCCTAGCACCACCTTTCTAAACTCTTTCACCACGGACCCTACTATTCAGGGGGAAAGTTATCAACATGGGCTACCATTAGGACATGTTATCTTACTGGAAGTCATGGTTATTTTAGCACAGGGTTCCATTTTATACAATGAGACCCTGTGCTTAAGTAGCCATGACTTGCAGTAAGATAACATGTCTTAAAGGTAGCCCATATTGATAACTTTCCCCTTGCAACTTTTGAGATGAGTGACTATTTTTATCCCAATGACATCCAGATTGTTGCCTATATCAATGCTTGAGAAAGATATACTAAGGTCAATAACTGACTATAGTTGAAAAACTACCCAATAGTCAATAAATATCAATCACAAAGGCAGTTCTAAATATGTCATTATGTTGATCATCAAATGGTATGCATTTGTAGCTTACACCTTATAGTATACAAGAGTTATGCATCCATTCCTCATTGGTCAAAAGATTTTGTATTTAATTCTCAATATTCCAATGCTTAACACCCAAACGACTGAGGCTAATTCACTCTCAATAAAAGAGTCCCCTACTCCTTCTATTTTGTGCATCCTCAGTCTCTTCAAAAAGTAGTGTTGTTACTATGAAAGTTCGTATGAGATTTTTTCTTTCCTTCAAATCCCTTAAAACTTTCACTTCTTGCTCTACTTAAAATATGTTCAATCAGTCCTTTTTTAGAAAGAAAGAACCTACAAATCCTTGAACCATCTCAACTATTACAAACTTTTGTACAATGGACTAAAAGTTTCATCCCTGAAACAGCTTCAGTGGAAGAAAAGCACCACTTCCAACCACACAAAGAAATCTTACCACCTCACCTCTCTGCTGATCGACTTCCATTGGTTCCCATTAAAGTTTATTATTTTAATTCCAACCAACTGTGAACAGTGACACAGGTCTTCCCAAATTTCGGACCTTGTGAAACCATACTCTCCTGCATACATTCTCAGAATTTCCACTAAAGTGTAGTAAAATGTTATTATTTTATGTGTGAGAATTTACTGAGTGATTCACTAGCTTGCTGTATATCAGAATAATGGAAGGAACCAAAAGAGAAATGCAAATTAAAGAATAAGGAGAAATTGTAATAAATTGTGAGGGAAGTTTCTAATGTGTGTTAAGGAAATAACACATGTTATTTTACAAATAATACATTTTAATTGACAAAAGAATGCATTATTTGCTGTTTAAAATAACCCAACTTAACAGTAGCCTATGTTGATAACTCCCCTTCCCTAATAGTACTCTTTGACTTTGATAATGGATCAAAGAATTTCATGCTATAGAGGCTTTGCAGCATATACCCTATATCTGTACATTCTTTTGTCAGCTGTTGTTGTTATGAAGTCTTTCCTTCTGTTCACTCTTACAACCATTTTCATTGGCTTCCTTATGTTCTAGGATACCATTTTTATGTAGCTGTTTTGTGGCAGATGCTCATTTTGTTTATTCTGTAAACCATTTTGATATGAACAACTTTGTCAAGTGCTTTGGTGTTTGTCTATACAAATGGTTAAGCAAATTAATTAGTTAATTATACTAACTAAACTAAACTACTGTACTATGCTGTTCTGTTCAAGAGGATGAGGAGGAGGTATCAGCATAGATTTTATGTGGGGGTTGGTTGAGAAGAAATAGGGCTCAATAGTTCATGTGGGAAGCAAGACGAGGAGGTAAAGAAAAGGACAGAAAGTAGAAAGCAAGGGGAAAGGACAAGTAGAATTCTCTGGTGTTGAAAAGGAAGCATAATCCCCCGGATTCTATATATGGTGCTTGAAACTGTGTGCAGAAATTGAAGCATATTCTAACAATGTGCATAACTTAAATGGTTAACTAGCTAATCAGTGCTGTTTATTGGATGTTAAGCAATTATCAGCACTAATTGGCATTAATTGAGATTTACATGCACAACTCGCTAAGTATATTCTATAACGTGCTACATCTAAATTCTAAGTCACATAGTTGAAAAGGGGGCATATACGCATTATTATAGAAGACACCTGATCTGCGCTTAATTTGAGAGTTGGGATTTATGCAAAGTAAAACATGGCCTACATGGACACAACCAAATTTGGTCACATGGCTAGCCACTCACCCTCATATACTGTATATAATGTATCGAAAGATCAGTGCTGAAATCAGCTTGGATTCTATAAGAATGTGCATAATTTAACAAGCTAAACAAGCTAATGAGCTCTGATAGCAGCACTTAACAAGCAATAATGAACACTAATTGGAACTGATTAGAATTCAGGCACACAACTCACTAAGTGTATTTTGTAACAAAGTGCACTGAACTTCTAACACGTGCAGGTAAAAGGGGACATGGTTATGGGCGAGGAAATGAGCATTTTGTCGGCATTCCAAAATTTACACACCTAGAATTTATAGAATATGGCTTAGTACGCCTAAATCTATGTGCAGGGATTTACACCAAGTTTCCATTGCTGTAAATATGAACTAAGCATATTCTATAATCGGCGCCTAAATCTAGGCACCAATTATAAAATATGCTTAGTTGGCACTGATTTCAGTGCCGATTTTTTAGACCCCCATATATAGAATTTCTTCCTCAGCATATTCTATATACTGTGTGGAAATGTAAATCTATTCTATAAAATTTAGGCGTACTTTATTGAACGCCTAGGTGTAATTTGTTTCCGTGCAGATTTTTCAGGCACCATATATAGAATCTAGCCCAATATATATGGATATAAGGAAAACATTTTGAAAGAAAGAATAGAAGAAAGCTGGAAGGGCTAGGAAAAGAGTATGGAGGAAGCTGAGCTGAAAAAGAAATGAGGAGACAGGATGATATAGATAATGCAGAAGAAAAGTGAAAACTATAAGGACAGAGGAAGGGAAATTGGGTAAAGGTGAAAGAAAGTGGTAAACTGAAAAAAAAAGGAAAAAAAAAACGTTCAGAATAGGAAAGGAAGATCAAACAGAGACAATTTCAGACAGAACGGACAGAACTTAAAATTAAAGTTTATGGTATCTGTATTTCTATTTATTTCACAGACTAATAAATGATATCAAACATGTATGACTTAATAATAAAAATAGACATTTTACCATGATTTGATTAACATGGAGCTTAACATTTCTCATTGTTTTTGGTATTACTTGATATGTGAAAAAGTACAGAAAAATGGGGTCAGACCCAACAGAAAATGATGCCCAACTGCAGGAAATAATAAGATGGATGGCTCTATTGTATCATTGAAAATATATGACATTCTGTTTTCATGAATAGGAAACCAGGTTTCTGAACAATAAAAAAGCTTCCAGCTATGTTATATTTTCTGAAAATAAACACAGGAATGTACAGCAGAACTTATTCACCCTTCATATGGAACATCAACAGGGAGTATACTAAATTACAGCAGAGTTGTTGCAATTCAAGGGGGTTATTGGTAATAACAATTCATGAGGAAGTTGTGCAATATACCTCTCCCTATATTATTTGGTTTATTTTCAGAAAATATAGGTTGTGGCAGAATTGCTCATTGTTTAGTTGCTGTTTTCACAAGAAAATATTATGTGCTCAGAAAAGAGAAAGATGTGCTCCTAGAGAATCAGGAGGAAACCCAGAGCCTATTCTGAGGTATATTCACTCAAAAGAGTGAGACATTATCTTGGAGTCAAAGTAAACAGACATGGTCAGAACCATGTGTCAAGTAAAGTTTCTCATACTAGCAAAATATAAAAAATAATAATTAAAAAAAAAGCTGCTTGGGAGGATTGTGGGCTACAGATTTATGATAATAATGTTTGTATTGAAACCCATGTCTGAAATCTATCTTGACCTGAGAGAACAGCAGGACATGTCCTAATACAGTAGCCAGAGGATCAGCTATTTCAGTAACACTAAAATAACCTAAATACTATCATTACATGGAAGCAATACTATGCCCATTACCTGAGGTTTTTCAACAATTGAAAATAAAGTGCAATAACCTTAAAAGAACTTGAAGAATTTTGAACTCATTGGAGGCAATTCTATAATTTGGCACCAAGAACTATGTAACACAATGGGACACATTTAGTGCCAATTTAATAATAGCACTTAGGCCTGCTTAAGTTGTTATAGAATAATAGCACAAACCCACTTGGTGCGACAAACATTAGATGTAATGAATAATGCCGGGACAATGGCTGGTGTAAGTGGACATATGAAGGTGCGTCAATCAACGTACATAACTAATAGTATTTCAGAAGTTGTGTGCATTGTTTCATGGCATGCCCATAGCCTGCCCATGCTTTGCTCATATGTATGACCCCTTTGCAGTGCACTACGCGCACTAGAAAATTTCCGGCATGCGGCGCTAACCAGGCAGTAATCAGCATTGGATGCGTGCTGACTATTACCACCCTGTTAACACATGATACCTTACCGCTAAGTGAATGGGTGGCAGTAAGGTCTCAGGCCCAAAATGAATGCGCGACAATTTTCATTTAGCCACACGTCCATTTTTGGTTAAAAAAAGACCTTTTTTGCAGGTGCGCTGAAAAATGGACCTGCGCATGCCCAATACACACGTCTACACCAGTGCAGGCCACTTTTTGGTGCAACTTAGTAAAAGGACCTCTTAATTTGTATTTAAAAAGAGGATTATTCCAAATATTGGTAGAAGAAATCCAAGGAGTTTTGGTGCAGCTATCAATTTCATTAAAGGCTACTCAAGCTCATGTTAATACTGCACTAGCATCATGTTCTGCTAGTTGCGACCATAGGAAATATTGCTACAGTATGGTATTCCATCTTTCAGTTTCAAACTGCGCTCATGTTGGAGAATTAGACATCATTGGCAGTAATCTGTAGGGCACCTAGTTGCATCGGAAAAGCTATATATAAAAACTTGGAAAATTAACTCCAACCTTGACTCTAGTATTTTTCAAGAGTCTTATGTCCTAGGCTGTACAAGAATAGGTAGCATACTTGCCATGGTTGAGGAAGGTGAGCCCTTGGACAGTAACAAGATTGGCTCTACCTGTACAGTGTAAACACAGTGCAGGTCCTCATCGACAACTGCTAATTGGACCGCCTTGCAGAGTCCTTAAACTGGAGAAGGCAAGAACTTACTCGGACTGGCTGGAGCATAGGACTAGTCAGAGTCTAGCAGACTGGATGGAACAAGACTGGAGCAGACTAGAGGATTGCTCTGAAAAGAGCCCCTGGAGGTGGCTTCGAAAAGAGCCCTGGTTGTGACTCCAAAAAGAGCCCTTGGGGGTGGCTCCAAAAAGAGCCCTTTTTGGGGTTGGCCCGACAGGGTTGAGGCCAGGGTATAGATGGAACAGCAAGGCTGGACACAGGAACAGACAAGTCTGGAACAAACAGGGCCGAAAGCAGGAACTAACAGGATTGGAAGAAGCATGAACAAGCAGGACTGGAAGCAGGAACAAGCAGGGCTGGAACAAACAGGACTGGAAACAGAAACTGGCCAGGCAATGAACACTGGAGTAGTACAACTCTGGAAGCCTGTTGCTGAAGCACTGGAAGAATGTAGAGCACTTCCTAATATATCCCTAACCAAAAAGTGAGGTCATCTGTCAGCACCCCATCTAAGTTTATAAAAGGGAAGTGCAGCAATCAGAAAGTACACATTCACAAGACTCTTAGGTATGGCATGCTGCAGGACTCTAGTGGCTTCCTGAATCATGTGAGCGGCATGAGAGCACCCCTTCCCAAAGCCCCCTCCCCAGCCCTCTAGTTTTGGGCTTAAGGTGATAAAGGTGTTGAAAATACCTAATGAGTACTAGGCTTGCATGTTGAAAGCATATTCCCATGTGTTATCTTCTGGTTCATAGCTCTTTCAGGTCAGGAGATAATGTAGTCTCCCCATGATTCTCTTACCATCCAGTATGTCCCGTACCTCAAACACAGGTCAGTGGCAACTACCGGTATAGGCGGTGGAGGGTCTCTAGGCATCACTCTCAATAACATTACAGGTTTTAGCAGGGAGACATGGAAGGCATTGTGGATATGCGTGGTAGGGGGAAGACGTAGCCAATATGTAACTGGACCCAGATAACATTGCACTGCAAATGGGCCAATGAACCTGGGTATGAACTTCTGAGAGGGCATTTTGAGTTGAAGGTGTCTGGTGCTCAGCCACACCTTCTCCCCATGGCAAAATGTGGGAGCTGGTCGTTGCTTATAATTGGCCTGTTTTTTCTAGTTGGCTGACATCTGCATGAGTAATTGCAGAGTCTGGTGCCAAATTTCCCAGATATCTTCAGCTGTCTGCTGGACACAGGCACGGAGGAAGAAAGGCAGACTGGCATTGTAATCCAGGGATGTTGCCCATATACCACATAGAAGGGAGAACAGCTGGTTGCTATACTAACATGGCTATTATAGGTGAACTCAACCCAAGGAAGTAGTGGCGCCCAGTCATCTTGGTGCTCATTAACATAGGCTCGGAGGAAGCTCTTTAGTATCTGGTTTACCCTCTCTGTCTGGCCAATAGACTGAGGGTGATAAGCTGAGGAGAAGTCCCACTGGATGCCAAAGTTCTTGCATAGTTTCTTCCAGACGCAAGAGGTGAACTGAACTCCACAATCACTGACAAAGCATTCTGGCATCTTACCCGGTAAGAGGTCAGTAGGGCAATCATATTCTCAATGAGGCAGTAGGGTCTCAGCTTGCTTCTTACAAAACACATCTACATAGGCACGATACACTGCGGTAAGATCCGAGAGTGGGAATGCCTTGGATTCGGCCAGAGGTAGCCAAATGTGCACTGGAGTGAGACAGGAATAAAAGCAGGTCAGACCCAAGGCCAAAATGTCCCCAGAATGCCAGTTGATGTGAGGATCATGTTTTTGTAACCAGGTAGATCCCATAATGATTTAGTTAACTGACTTATGGAGTACATAGTGCAAAAGACCCATTTGGAGAGACATGGGTCTAGTTTTCATTGCCAGGTGTCCAGGCAGTGGATCTCCATTGAACAACAAGATACAAGGTGGTTTCTGGAGGGGATTTACAGTGATCCCATATTTATGTATCAGTCGCTCATCCACAAAATTCCCAGCAGCTCCTGAGTCAAGGAAGACCTGAACCAGGATTTGTTTATCCACTGGAGGGTAACTGATAGAATGATGAGGGAAGTTTATGAGATTGAGGTGGACCTAGGAGTGCCTCCCCAACCAACCTTAGATCTTGGAGTTTCCCAGTTTCTTGGGACAGCTAGTGGCATAATGTCCTGAGTCTGCACATAAGCAGAGGTCTTGTGCTCTGAGGTGTTGCTTTTCTTCCTTGGAGAATCAAAAATGCCCAACATGCATTGGAACCTCCTCCAATGGGGTAGCCATGGGCCATGGTGATGGGATCCTGTGGTAGTATTGACTTCTGAAACCAGGGTGCAAAACATATGGACCAGCCCCAATCACCCTGTCCCATGGCTCTTTCCTGGAAGTGGACATCAATCTTGATGCAGAAGGATTTGAGGTTGTCCAGATTGGGTGGTAGATCCCGTCTCACAAGCTCATCCTTAATGTGCCCAGCAAGACCCTGCTAAAACACAGCCACCTAGGCTTCTTGGTTCCACTGACGTTCTGCAACCAGGGCTTCTTGGTTCTACTGAAGTTCCTAAATCAGGGTCCGGAACCACACAGCATATTGGCCCATGGTCAGTGTCCTTTGCACAAGGCACAGTAGCTCTGACACTACCAAGGAGTTGCACACCAGCTCATCAAACACACACTGGAAATGGGTGAGAAAGTCCATCAGGCTGGACATAATCAGGTGATCCTGCTCCTATAAGGGGGGGGGGGTGCCTATGCAAAGGCTTGCCCAGACAGGAGAGAAACAATGAAGGTAACCTAGATGCAGTCAGTCGGAAAGCTAGCAGGCTGGAGTTTGAAGTTCATTAAACATTGATTAATGAAATTCCGGCAAGCCTTAGGGTTTCCATCAAAGTATGGTGGCATCAAGACTTCAGGCTGGGGCACCGGGAGAGTTGGAGGCAGGACCACTGTTGTGGGCCCTGAAGAACTCAGCACCACTGGGGCTCTGGTACACATTGCCATCAGCTGAGCATGTTGTAACTGAGTCTGTTGTTGTTGGACCACCTGGGCTAGGTCCTGAAGAATTGAAGAGGTGGCTTGTCAGTTGATCTCATGGCTTTGGCAAACTGTCACAGCTGAGGAAGGTGAGCCCTTGGGCTATGGCAAGATTAGCTCTACCTGTGCTGCATAAATGCTATGTATGCCCTCGTTGACAGCTGCTGATGGGGATTCCTGGCAGAGTCCAGAAGCTAGAGAAGGAAGGACATGATTCAGACTGGCTGGATTATAGATCTAGGCAAAGTCTAGCAGACTGGCTGTAACAAGACTGGAGTGGTGTAGAGGATGGCTCTTAAAATAGCCCTTGGAGATGAACCTTAAAAAGCCCTTGGAGGTGGCGCTGAATAGATTCCTTTGGGCCTGGCCTGATGGGGTCAAAGTTAGAGAGTAG
This sequence comes from Microcaecilia unicolor, assembly GCF_901765095.1. Taxonomy (NCBI): domain Eukaryota; kingdom Metazoa; phylum Chordata; class Amphibia; order Gymnophiona; family Siphonopidae; genus Microcaecilia; species Microcaecilia unicolor. Next base: position 89,793,143 of record NC_044035.1, read on the forward strand.
TTAGAACAACAAGGCTGGAGATAGGAACAAGCAGGGCTAGAAGACTGGAACAAACAGAGCTGGAACAAGTAGGGCCGGAAGCAGGAACAAACAGGTCTTGAACAAGCAGGAACAAACAGGACTAGATGCAGGAACAAGTAGGGCTAGAACTAGCACTGAAAAACATGACTGGAACAAGCAGGAACAAACAGGACTGGAAGCAGGAACTGGCCAGGTAACGAACAATGGAGCAACACAACTCTGGAAGCCTGTTGCTGAAGCACTGGAGGAGAGGAGTGTAGAGCATTTCTTTATATAATTCTAGCAAGGAAGTGAGGTCATCTGTCCCCCATCTAGGGCTATAAAAGGGAAGTGCAGCAACCAGGAAGTAAACACTCGTAAGACTCTTAGGCACAGCATGCTGTAGGACTGTAGCGGCTTCCTGATTCAGACGAAGGGCGTGAGAATAGAGTGCAATTGATCTTGAGAATGATCATCATTTTATTGCATCCAACCTACCCCACCACGACAGTTGGTGGTAATCAGCTTATTGATTTGCTTTAATTAAATCCTCAGTATTTAGAAGAATAGTGGAAATAAACAGAGCAGATCAGTGATAGATACGCTCAAACTTTATTTTTAGAATTGCAAACAAATATATTGCCCAATAGAGGCCATGTTTCACCCAATAGGGCTGCATCAGAGGTTGGGTGATAAAGGCTGCAGGGAGTTTCAATTTCCTCTTTGTACCCTTCACAAGGGAGATTTCCAGTGATGTGTCTCATCCAGCAGAGATTTCCATCCTCCCCCTTCAGCTTTGCAATTGAAACAACAGAGATCCACAGCTGATTCCATTTACCATCACCCTCTGTCTCCTATTGGTCAACCAGTTTCCTATCCAGTTCACCACTTTGGGTCCTAAGTTCAGCCATCTCAGCTTATTCATGAGTCTTCTGTGAGGGACAGTATCAAAGGCTTTGCTTAAATCCAAGTAGACTACATCTAGTGCACATCCTTCATCCATCTGTTTGGTCACCCAGTCAAAGAAGTCAATGAGATTAATTTGGCAGGATTTTCCTTTGGTAAAACCATGTTGCCTTGGATCCTGTAACTCGTTGGCTTCTAGAAAGTTAACTATCTTTCAGCAGAGACTCCATTATTTTTCCTACTACCCACATGAGACTTACTGGCCTGTAATTTCCCACTTCTTTCTTGTCTCCACTTTTGAGAAGAGGGACCACATTCACTCATCTCTAATCCTGCAGAATCATTCCCATCTCTAAAGATTTATTAAATAAATATTTAAGAGGTCCCACCAATACTTCTGTGAGCTCCCTCAATATCCTGGTATGTATCCCATCCAGCCCCACAGTTTTATCTACTCTTCAGATTCTGAAGTTGTTTATAAACGTTTCCTCCATTTTAGGTTATTAGAGCATACTTTTAAAAAATGTTTTATCTTGCATTAATGTTTAGTAAGCATGGTCCATAGCTGTACTGTATAAACAACTATAATGTTATTTTTGTAAAGGATTTTTCCATTTTTAAATTGATCACGATCTTGCACGGGAACTTTCTAGATAGATTTTGAAAAACTATGATATGTTTGTATTCAAAAATATAAAACTAATGTCTCATGCTATTTTTCAAATCTCCTTTATATTGTGCACTGTAAATCTAGCAGTACTATATAAATGATAAGAAATCATAGTCATGGTAGCAGCTGCACAGTAGAGAAAGGAGCATTAAGTTCATATCTAATAAAAATGATTCTAAGCTATGCAGGAAATTACACAGTTGCTACATATATTGCTACAAGTAATAGAATGAACTCACTAGTAAAAGAACAAACAAGACTTGGTTGCCCTGGTCATTACCATAAATAAACGTGAAAGGTATGAGTAAACAGAAGCAAAATAGTGGTGTTTGCGAGTCTTAAGCCTTCAGCGATTTGTTTCAAAATATATTCCATGTGATCATAAAAAGTCAGTTCAGTCCTGGAGATAGATGAACTAATTCAAGGCATCCCTTGCGGGTTAGTGACCTGCAGGTGTACACATTCACTCAGATTCAAATGAATTCTACAGCAATCTTTCTTACAGAATTTTGCTATTGTGAATCTTTGGTGCTGAAGCTGGCCCAAAATCTGTGTTTGGCTTGTGCATTTTTGCCTGGAACAAAACTGTGCTGTGCAGCCCTCCATCATCCAAACCTAACCGAAAGGGACTCCTCCCAGACCCACCTGCTAGTGGCAGCTCCTCTTCCTTACCCCTTCCCCGTGGTGGCAACTCCCTTCTGGGCTTACCATGGCTAGCAGGGCAGGAGCGATCTCCACTCACTCCTGCCTATGGCTGGCTCCTGCTTAAAATGACTTCCAGGACTTCCAGCAGCAATCCTTGGTCTTTTTTTTTCAAAATATTTTATTAGTTTCCCAAATATAACAATAAGAAGGAACCATTTCCTCCAGTGACAATCTTGCTGCTAGAAATCATGGAAACCATTTTGAACAAGAGCTGGCCATAGGCAAGAGCTAGTGGGGATCGCTCCCACTCCTGATAGCCACCAACAAGATGGTAGGACCAGGAGGGCACTGCCTTCAGGGGTGGGTGAGTTTGGGATTGGGCTGCTGCTGGCAGGTGGTTCTAGGATGCGGACTCTTTTTGGTCGGGGAGGGAATAGGTACTGTTCTGGGAGTGGGGTAGTTTCATTTTTGGTTTTATTATTGGTTGAAACCAACGATCCTGGTTTTGGGAATCACTGCTGTAAATGTATCCACAATAATCACCAATGCACTTAGAGGAATGTTTCCTGTACAACCTCAAAACCCTCCACCCTCCCTAACTCCCCAGATCTTAACAGGGGGTTCTCTGGTGTCCTCAGTCTTTGCTGCTCTGTCAGTGACATGGTATTAAAATGGTGTGTCTGACTCCTAGCGGTAATCTTGCAATACAACTAATATAAAGAAAAAAATTACAGAACACATATACAAACATAGGACAGAGTCAGCATGGTTCAGCCAAGGGAAGTCTTGCCTCACCATTTTGTTTCATTTCTTTGAAGGCATGAATAGACATATGGATAAAGGTGAACCAGTTGATGTAGTGTTTCTAGATTTTCAGAAAGCTTTTGATAAAGTTCTTCATGAGAGACTCCTGAGAAAATTAAACAGTCATGGGATAGGAGGCAATGTTGTGTTGTGGATTAGGAATTGGTTATTGGAAAGAAAAGAGAAGGCACAATTAAATGGTCATTAATCTCAATGGAGGAGGGTGAACAGTGGAGTGCCACAGGGATCAGTACTAGGAACAGCGCTACTTAACATATTTATAAATGATATTGAAATTGGAATGATGAGTGAGGTGATTAAATTTGCAGATGACACCAAACTATTCAAGGTTGTTAAAACATGTGTGGACTGTAAAATATTGCAGGAAGACCTTAGGAAATTGAAAAACTGGACATCCAAATGGCAGATGAATTTTAATGTGGACAAATGCTAGGTGATGCACAATGGAAAGAATAGTCCAAATCATAGTTACCTGAAACTAGAGTCCATGTTAGGAGTCACCACCCAAGAAAATGATCTAGGTGTCAGTATAGATAAAACGCTGAAATCATCTGCTCAGTATGTGGTGGCGGCCAAAAAATCAAGCAGGATGCTAATAATTATTAGGAAAAGGATGGTGAATAAGACTGAAAATACTATAATGCCTCTCTATCGCCCATGGTACGACTGCACCTTGAGTATTGTGTTCAGTTCTGGTTATCGTATCTCAAAAAAGATATAGCGGAATTAGAAAAGGTTCAAAGAAGAGCAATCAAATTGATAGAGGGGGTGGAATTCCTCTTGCGTAAGGAAAGGCTAAAGAGGTTAGGGCTCTTCAGCTTGGAAAAGAGAAGGATGAAGGGAGATATTATTGAGGTCTACAAAATCCTGAGTGGTGTAAGATGAGTAGAAGTAAATTGATTTTTTACTTGTTCCAAAAGTACAAAGTCTTGGGGACAATCAAGGAAGTTACATGGAAATACTTTTAAAACAAATAGGAGGAAATATGTTTTCACTTAAGAAATAGTTAAGCTCTGAAACTCTTTGTCAGAGGGTGTGGTAACAGCAGTTAGTGTATCTGGGTTTAAAAAAGGTTTGGACAAGTTCCTGGAGGAAAAGTCCACAGTTTTTTTATTGAGACAGACATGGGGAAGCAATTGCTTGCCCCGGGATTGGTAGCATGGAATGTTGCTGATATTTGGGTTTCTGCCAGGTTCTGGTGACCTGGCTTGGCCACTGTTTGGGACACAGAATACTGGGCTAGTTGGACCATTATCCTGCTTATAATCGAAAGAGAAAAACGTCTATATTGTGACCCAAATCGGGAGATAGACGTTTATCTCACAAAAACGAATAAAGTGGTATAATCGAAAGCCGAATTTGGACGTTTTCAACTGCACTCCGTCGCGGATGCAGACAAAGTTGATGGGGGCGTGTCGAAGGCGTGGTGAAGGCGGAACTGGGGCGTGGTTATCGGCCGATCAGAGATGGGCGCCTTTCGCCGATAATGGAAAAGAAATATGCGGTTTTTAGCGAGAATTTAGGGCACTTTTCCTGGACCCTGTTTTTCCACGAATAAGGCCCCAAAAGTGCCCTAAATGACCAGATGACCACTGGAGGGAATCGGGGATGACCTCCCCTGACTCCCCCAGTGGTCACAAACCCCCTCCCACCACAAAATATGCCATTTCACAACTTTTTATTTTCACCCTCAAATGTCATACCCACCTCCCTGGCAGCAGTATGCAGGTCACTGGAGCAGTTATTAGGGGGTGCAGTGGACTTCAGGCAGGTGGACCCAGGCCCATCCCCCCCACCTGTTACACTTGTGCTGGTAAATGGGAGCCCTCCAAACTGCCCCCCAAACCCACTGTACCCACATGTAGGTGCCCCCCTTCACCCCTTAGGGCTATAGTAATAGTGTAGACTTGTGGGCAGTGGGTTTTGAGGGGGATTTGGGGGGCTCAACACCCAAGGGAAGGGTGCTATGCACCTGGGAGCTGTTTTACCTTTTTTATTTTTGTAAAAGTGCCCCCTAGGGTGCCCGGTTGGTGTCCTGGCATGTGAGGGGGACCAGTGCAGTACGAATCCTGGCCCCTCCCACGAATAAATGTCTTGGAGTTATTTGTTTTTGAGCTGGGCGCTTTCGGTTTCTCTTATCGATGAAAAACAAAAACGCCCAGCTCAAAAAAAGATAAACGTCCATGTTTTTCGAAAATACGGTTCGTCCGCCCCTTCATGGACCAGTTCTCGGAGATAAATGCCCATGGAGATAGGCGTTTCCGTTCGATTATGCCCCTCCATGAGTCTTATGTTCTTAATTACCAGTTGGGGGCACACTATCAAACCACTTCTTCACATTTCATTAAGTCCCGTTCTATATAAGTTTCTCAGTACATTCAGTTCACTTCCAGAAGACTATTTAGAGCTACAGCTTTATTTCTGAAACTTTAGTAATGTCAGCTCTGAATTACTGCAGTTCATTATATGTGAGATTCCCAAATTATACATTGCACCTCTCCAAGTGACAAAAAATGCAGCAACCCAAATGGAATTAAGGATCATGTCCCAACTGCATTTGCTCTGTCTAATGCCTATTTAGATTTTACATTTTATTGTGCTGATTTTACACCACCTATTGTGGGGTTTATTTGCATCCTGCTGACATGTATTGTGTTTCTGTTATGTACCATGCTTTATGCTGACTTTTGCTCATTTTTACTATAGTTATGCAGTTAATACAAGGGTTCTCAACCCAGTCCTCGGGACAAACCAAGTCAGTCTGGTTTCCAAGATAATGCAATGATATGCATGAGATATTTGTGCATGTAGCCTCCATAGTATGTGGATCTCTCTCATGCATATTAATTGTGAGTATTCTGAAAACCTGACTGACTGTGTCATGAGGACTGGTTAAGAACCCCTGAGTTAGTACAGTGCAAGTTATTTTCAAGCTATATATGTTGTACATGACATTGGGTTAATTTCTTCATAAAGGTGCTTAATAAATAATAATAAATAAATATCATGGGGATGATATTCATAGCGATTTAAGCAGTCAGGAGAGGCTCCCGCATGCTTGAATCCACTGGGGCCACTTTACCCCCCCAATATTGAGTGGCATTAAACTGGACAGTGCTGCTGAATATTGCCTCTAACCGCTTACAAAAAAAGTGGCCAGGTCAGGGGCCTCTACTGGGGGAGGTGTTGGGGAGCAGCCCAGGGTTATACGGGGACCAGCAATGTTCAGTAGCGGCACCCTCATCGTTATGCAGCCTAATTAAGGACAACTCAAAAGCTGTCCTAAATTAGGCCAGTTTGTGTTGCAAGTGTGGCACCTGCATAACTTTGAAGATTATATTTTAAACTGCAGAATCCCCCTCCTGGCCTCCTCCTTCCTTACCACCCTCCCCCCAGCCCTCACTAAGTTTAATTCCCTTGCAAGGTCACCTCACAATCCAAGCTCTTGTAGGTAGGTAGTCCCCCTGCAACCTACCTTTTAATCCCTGGGGGTCTAGAGGGTTGTTGGGGGAAGGAGTGCAGCCCCCTTGCTCCTGCACCTAGTGGATGGCCTCAAAAAATGACTGCTGTGAGCTCTTGTGACAGCATCATGGTAATACACAAACACCACGAGCTGCCATGAGAGGTCATGGCAGCCATTTTCAAAATTTTAGGAGCATGTGTCTCACTACCAATTTATCCTGGTAGACATTATTGAGTTGGTGAATGAATGAAGGGGCAAGAGCTATGAAAAAAAATAAAATTTTGGCGTTTTCATTTGTATACTTCTGTAATATGTATAGTTTTACTCTGTAAATGCTTCATGGAATTGCAAAAGGTAGTAACTAAGCTGCATGGAATTTCAAAATTTAAAGTTGTTATCTAGTCCATTAAGTCCAATCTTTTCACTTCATCCATAAACAAGCAATTATTTCCAGACATTGGTGCATCCACTGGAAGGAACAAAACAGTTACACTCACTGGACAATTTTGTGCTTAGAAAGATTTTCATTTTACTGAGTCTAAAAACAAAGAGATTGTTCAAGCTACCTGGCTGTCACAGTGTTATGCTGACTAAATTTCAATTTCTACACTGCATGCTTTATAGGTTATGAAGCTTTTCATTTGACTAACATTACAAATTATGAAAGACTGAGAATTCAAGGTCCTATAGGTGTCTTATTCTTCCTATTTAAAATAGGAATCAATATTCATAAATACTTCTGAGGTAAGCCACTTGAATAAATTATTTTGGAGCTATAAATCAGACTGAGGACACATCCATCCAGGAGCAGTGGCACAAGTGTCTAATTTAAACATCTATATAGCAATATTAAGGGGTTCTTTTACTAAGCTGTGGTAAAAAGTGGCTTGCGATAGTGTAGGTGCAGGTTTTGGGCATGTGCTGAAATATTTTTTCAGTGCAAGTACCAAAAATGCTTTTTTAAAATTTTCCCCGAAAATGGATGAGCAGTAAAAAATCAAAATTGCCATGCATCCATTTTGGGTGTCTGACCTTACCGCCAATCTAAGCAGTAATGACCTACACGCATCAGATACCACTTGGTGCACGTACGCTATGCGCGGAAGAAAATAACAATATATTTTTCAGACACGTGTAGCGGACACGCGCCAAAAATGAAATTATAACAAGAGGCACGTGGTAGTCGGGTGGTAAGTTCATTATCAGGCTCATTTTCGAAAGAAAAGGGCGTCCAAAAAGCGACACAAAAGGCACATGGGCGTCCCCGTGAAAGAAGGTCGCCCAAATCCAATAATCGAAACAGGGCCGTAAGGGCGTCCTCAGCGCGAGGACACTACTACTACTACTACTATTAAACATTTCTATAGCGCTACTAGACTTACACAGCGCTGTACAAATTAACATGAAAAGACAGTCCCTGCTCAACAGAGCTTACAATCTAAATTGGACAGATGAACAGACAGTTAGGGGTGGGGAAATTGCAGTGGTAGGGGTGATAAGTGAGGGTGTTGAGTAAGAGAGTCATGGTTAGGAGTCGAAAGCAGTAGCAAAGAGGTGGGCTTTTAACCTAGACTTGAAGACAGCCAGAGACTGAGCCTGACGTACTGGCTCAGGGAGTCTATTCCAGACATAGGGAGCAGCGAGATAGAAGGTCTATCTCTAGGTCCTGACCCAATGTTCTGCCATTCCCCTCCCTTCCTTGCAAACCCCCCCCCCCCCCCCCCCCCCACGACTGGCATATCCAGAACTCCTCCTGATCCACCTCCCTCCCACCCCGAACCCGGAACCACATCAATAGCCCCCCCAACCACTCACCCTGAAGAAGGAAGCCACTGCCCCTCTCACCCCCAGAAGCCATACAATGGGCAGAAGTGAGTGAGCATTGTTCCTGCCCATTACCCCACTGGACCACCAGCAACAGGCAAGTAATGGTACAATGGTGGTGGGGGGGTTGCAGTTCCAGGAGTAAGTGTAGATCCAGCTGGGGGATCCAGCAGGGGGTTTCCTTGGCTTCCAGGGGTGAGAGGGGGAGCAGGCATTCCAAAAGGGGCACATTCATTCATTTATGCAGGTCCTAGCTGATAGTCAGACGGGATCCACCCATCTATGGTCGTCCCCACAGGGGGCGTGTTGGGGCAGCGTTATGAGATGGGCGCCCCCAATGTATAACGGCTAGCAAAATGGTTTTGCATGGTTCGGAACATGGGCGTCCTTAATTAGACCTGAAATAAAAGTGACCAGGGTAAGGGGGAAGTCATCTTTAGACCCATTAGCGATTTTGTGCAGTTGGAGAGTGGAGAGAGCGTTGTTGGGAGAGAAAGCTGAGAGTTTGTTGAGTACTTGTTACCTTTGTCTGTGTGCCGTGGTCGGAACATTTTCACCCTCACCTGCCTCATTTGTGTTTTACCTTTTCAGCTTCCCCTACCCCTTCTAGCCCCCACACCCAGACACCACTATTTCCTCCTCTATCTCCCCATCCCCTCCCCCTATCCCTCTCCATTCACTGTCCCCAAGTTCATATTTCATTCCCTTACCTGTTTGTAGTCTCTGTTTGTTTCTTTGTCCTGTGTACTGCTGTAGCGTGTTTGTGAAGACTGCTTGGAGAGTAAGTGGTTAGAGGGTGTGGCACTGGCAGGAGAGTTTGTACTGGGTCAGAGAGTGCTTGCATTGTGGCTCTGCTGTGTGTGACCGCATTGCTTGTCGGTGGTGGGAGAGTGAGTGTTAGCTTCTGTTTGTTGCTGCTGTGTGGGGTAATGGGCAGGAGGAGTAGCCTAGTGGTTAGGGTGGTGGACTTTGGTCCTGAGGAACTGAGTTTGATTCCCGGCACAGGCAGCTCCTTGTGACTCTGGGCAAGTCACTTAACCCTCCATTGCCTGCCGCATTGAGCCTACCATGAGTGGGAAAGCACGGGGTACAAATGTAATAAAAATAAATAAAAAGTTGGTAGGGAGAGGTGAGCACTGGTGGCACTGGTGGCACTGCATTGCACCTGTAGTGTGGGGAAATGGAGGCACTAAATGCACAGGTGGCTTACATGTTGGAGGAAGAGGGGAGGCACCGCAGGAGGTACTCACGCCCCAGAGTTTTCAGGCGCCGTAGCAGTTTCCTAGACCTCACTGACCTGCAGAGGTACCGCTTTGATAGGGCTGCCATTCAGCACCTTTGTAACCAGCTCAAACCCCTCCTGCAGCCCAGGACCCGTAGGAACAACCCCATCCCTGTGTACCTAAAGATCACTGCTTCTCTATTTTTTCTGGCCACTGGGAGCATCCAGTCTGTCCTATCTGTGAACACAGGTCTCACCTAGGCTTCCATTTCTAACTGCCTCACCCAGTTCCTAGATGCCTTCCTTACCCACACCTCTGAGTACATCACCTTCCCCACCACCCCCCAGGCCCCGCAGAACAACATGGCTAACTTCTATGCCGTAGCTCGCTTCCCCTTGGTCATAGGCGCCATTGCCTGCACACATTTCGATTATTGAGTGGCATTAAACTGGACAGTGCTGCTGAATATTGCCTCCCCCGCCATTGTTGTCACCTACCTTCGCTGGCGAGGGAAGCTCATTCTATTTCTGAGTCTGACGTCCTGCACGTACAACGTGCAGCGATGTTAGAGTCAGAAGAAACTTTAGGCGCCAGCTTTGCAGATGGCAGTGGAAGAAATGAAAGGACCTCGACTTGGCTGGCGGGGGTTGGGGGTCCCCCACCAGCTGAAGGAATTCTTTTAAAGGCAGCCGGCAGCGGCAGGAGGAAGCGGACCTCGGCTGGTGGGGGTTGGGATCCCCCACCAGCGAAGGTAGGCGACAGCAACGGCGGGGGGAGATTGGCAATGGCAGCGGCTGGGGGGAGGGGGATCGGCAGCGGCGGCAGCGGTGGGGGGCTATAATGTGCCCCCTCACTCTGGCCCTGGCCCCCCCTACCACCGCAGTTCAGATACGCCCCTGCTTCTCAGTCAATTCAGTGAATTCCATACTCAAAAATAAATGCAACTGTTAGGAAAATGGGACAGACTGAGTACCTAATCAATCCTGTTTTCAATGAAAAACGCCTGTTAAAGAGAGACGCTAACCCGATGGTAACCAGGTAGCGTGTGGCGATGCCCGATTACTGCTGGGTTACTGCTGAGCAAGCCATTTCTGGGGGTTTTCTTTTTCCCCCAGAAATGGTGCGTGCTTGGGGCAGGACTATTGCTGGCGGCTTCGTTTGGCTGGCGGCAGTCCTGGAAGAGCTAGCTGTAAGCCTGAGTTGGGCTTACCGCCACTCTGTAAAAAGGCCCCTTAATTATAATATGCCCATTGTGCAGAAGCATAAAGAAAGATTAGGGGACCTTTTATAGCGTGGTGGCAATCCCAACACAGACTTATCATTCGCTCTTCCGAGCTTCCTGCCACATGGCTATGCGTTAATTTTCTTACCGCATGGCCATGTGTGCTGGGGGCTTTTTTAACCTGCTGTGGTAAAAAGGGCCCTTGCACATGAGAAAAATGGCCCCTCCCGCTAGTGTAGGGCCCTTTTTCCTGCAGCTTGGTAAAAGGACCACTTTGAGAGCTGCTAATATTAAGGAGAACCAGCTAAATATGAATATTTTCATTACTTTGAAAACCAAAAAGGCCTCATAGATAAGGTCTGTAGCATTATCATTCTTAACCATGAGTTTGAAAAAGAAAATCTAGCAAAACAGTAGCCCTTCAAAAATCACAGAATTACAAAGTAAATTGTCTATTTAACTATTTATTCTACAGATCAGAGAATCAGGTTTACAGAATTAATGAATCAGTTTTGTATTTCATCTATGAATGTGGGTCAGTCTTTTACGTATAATTGTTTCAACATTTGAGCAACATTTGAGCAGGGTGTTATTTCACGTCATTGAAGTGCTGTTTGGCTCTCTATTGCTCCAAATAAAATGCAACAATTGTATAAGGTACAATATAACAAGATGTACTACAACAGAGAAACATCTTACAATCCTATAGGACTATACTTCTCAACCTGGTCCTTATGACTCATCTGACCAATGTGGTTTGGAAGATGTCCATAATATGTATTCAATATATTTGCACCAATGGGGAAATGCTTGGGTCTGCATGACTTGAGAACCACTGGTAGAGAATACTAGTTTAACCTAAACAAGAGTCACAGGGGAAAACCCCCCAACAACAAATATATATGAAAATCTCTTCTGAGATACACAAGAAAATAAATAGCCTGTAAGGAAACAAGATTCTACAATGAAAGGACTTCCACATCTTTTTTCATACTGGAATGGCATCTTAATAAGAACTCAATTGTTTGCTTCAGCAAACAAAATCCCACAGCTCATTTGGTATTATAGCTACAAGCAACAGTCAACATTTCCTGAAGGGTACTGCCAATCAAATAACCAGGCTGAGTAGTCTTTAAAAAGTTGTATTTAACTACAGTTTACTAAAATTAAAGTATTTAGTCACCGGTTCACATTGGATAGTAATACAGCTGTCGAAACAGAGAATGAATTTTTCAGTGCTCAGTACTGCATATGAATGAGAATAAATTGTAAACCTTGTAAGACAATGACAGAAACAAGCCAATATATTTTGAAGAGGTGCCGTCTTATCAAGGAGCATATGTCCTCTATTCAGCTGAAGTGATCAGCCTTTTCCAGAAATTGATAGCTTTGCTGAAGTGTACCAAAACCACTTCGCAAAGAACAATGAAAACGGCCTAATGAATCAGATTGAAGAGGGAGTAGGAATACTGACTCCTTCAGCAATGAGGTCTTCTAGGTGTTGGCATCTCAAAAAGAATAGTATTACATCAGTATCTGATCACGGTGTTTTTAAATTGTTTCTCCTGTATCTGACAAGCTGTATAGAAAATGGTTTCAGCAAGCACCTGTGTTGAAAACCAAATGAAATGCATTATGAAATATGGCTCTCAACTTGATATGCAGGTATAATCTCATGTGCAATTCAGGCAAAAGTGAAGAATTCAATTTGAAGGTGCCATTTGTTACAAGTTGATGATTGTGATTAAAGAACCATAAAAAAAGTAATCCTGGCTGACATTTCATTTCTCTTTTACAAAAGGTACACAGTACAATCTTTGGTTTCCGTTTCACTTCACTGTGATAGTCTATACATATTTGTGATTTTCTTATGGAATTAAATTAAATATCAAATTGGGGCTACCTGATACCAATCTTGTTTGCTCCACCAAAGTTGCAAGTCCCATACCATAGCATACATGTGTCTTTACAATGTATATTTTGTCTTGATATAATTCATAATTGATAAAAGAAGATGCATACAGAAATCACATACTAATATTGTATATCAACTTGTAACATCAGTAGCACCTAGTTCTAATTTTTATCCTTTTATGGGGTTTATTTAAAATACAGACATTATTCTTAGCATCTGTGTTAAAGGGATTAAATGTGCATGCCAGGCAGCACCATATATATCATGTGGAGAAGCATAATTGAACGGCGCCGGCCAAATAGATGGCCAGCCATCTATTTAGCCGGCGCCGTAAAGAGCAGTATCGAACCGTATTATTGAAAAAGATGCCGGCCATCTTTCGTTTTGATAATACGGTTGGGGCCGGCCAAATGTCAGATATGGCCGGGTTTGAGATGGCCGGCATTGGTTTTAGCTGATAATGGAAACTAATGGAAACTGAGTGATTTCCTGTGCGGCGTCTGTGGCTCAGCCCTGAGGGAGTTTCAATCCGGCATGCAGCCATTTGATGTGTAGAAGAAATTTGATGTTGGTTCCGCCTGAGGAAGATTTGTGAAATGTGGTCCTGCATTGGGGAACTGGCACAATATGAAACAGATATGGTGGACTGTTGAGTTAGTCATCGAGCACACAGCACTTGTATTGTGATGCATACAGATGATTGGAGGTGGCGTATTTAATCAGCCAATGGAGGGTCAATAGACATACAGTGTTTTTCCATGAAGAGCAGTCATCCACCGTTTATCTGGAAACACTTTTACAGCGTCCAAGCTGAAGGCGTGGCGTCTGTAGGAAAAGGACTACCTAGCTGGCAGGACTGAGTTCTGGTCATTTGTGCATGATATAATGTATAAGTATGGTAAAACATATGTAAAATAAGAAACAGCATAAGAATGCAGTATAAAATGTAAAACCAGTTGTTTTGTATTCAAATACAGGTGGTGCAAGGTGAGTGGAGGAATGAATGTGTGAGGTTTTAACATTAGGTAGCAGTGCTGGTGAGGTTAGTGGGCATTGCAATACAATAAAACGTTTTTGTGATATGAAAAAAATACTGGAGTCTTTGTGTAACAGATATCAAAAGTGACTCTGGAATCAAAAGAGTTATCCCCTAATTAGTAATAATGGAAACTAATGCCAGCGATCTCAAACCCGGCCAAATCCAAGGCATTTGGTCATGGGAGGAGCCAGCATTTGTAGTACACTGGTCCCCCTGACATGCCAGGACACCAACCGGGCACCCTAGGGGGCACTGCAGTGGACTTCAAAAATTGCTCCCAGGTGCATAGCTGAGCCCCCCAAATCCCCCCCCAAAAAACCCACTCCCCACAACTGTACACCACTACCATAGCCCTTAGGGATGAAGGGGGGCACCTACATGTGGGTACAGTGGGTTTTGGAGGGCTTAACATTTACCACCACAAGTGTAACAGGTAGGGGGGGATGGGCCTGGGTCCATCTGCCTGAAGTGCACTGCACCCACTAAATACTGCTCCAGGGACCTGCATACTGCTGTCAGGGAGCTGGGTATGACATTTGAGGCTGGCATAGAAGCTGGCAACAAAATATATTGTGATAAACACAGTGATCGCCCTACACTGAGGAGACCACCAGAGGGCGATCTCCACCTGAAAACCTGGGATATGCCCATTCTGGTCACTAGAGGGAGCCAAAGGGGATATACCAGTGTAGTGACCTGAAGGGACAGCTAGGGGGTGCTCGTGGTATAGGACCTGTCCTTCGCTGAAGAGGCCACCAGGGGGAACTCTCAGAGTAGAAGCTGGAAAGTTGGAGAGAGTTCTGGGTCTGGACCTTTTTGGAAGGCCTATAGAGGTGGGGTGGATTATTGACCACCCTATATAAAGCACCCTCTAAGCCAAGGAGGAGGGAGACGGGATGAGAGGAGAGGCTAGAAAGCTTGCTGGAGGAGGAGTACTGGGAAGATGGAAGAGAGAGAAAAGGAGACTCTAAAAGTCTAGGAAGATACTTACCAGACCAGGTTTTTGATGGACTTGTGAACCAGGCCATGTTGTTGAGGGACTTGTGACTTATGTAAAATGAACTTACAGCCGTGGGGTGGAGGATAGGACTGTAAGGTCAATGAGAGTGAAGAAGTCCTATCCAGGGGTGGTGGCTGTTTTACACTGAGACCCCTATCTCTCAAAGTAAAGGGGCTCAGTCAGTGTATTTGTGAGTGAAGGATACTTGGAAGGAAGTTGTGCCCCACAAGACTGAATCCAAGTCCTAAAAAAGTGAATTTGCATTTTGATGACTGTCTCATTTGCATATATGTGAAAGCTAGAGAATCCTAGTTGAAGTTCCAGGAGAGTGCGAGGGGTCATGGCCCATGGATCAGAGGGGTGACCAGGGCACACTGGACTAGACAGGGGAGGATTTCCAGCTGAAGGAAGGCATGACTGAGCAGTCACCCTGAGTAAGGCAGGAGCCCCAGATATAGGGGTGGGTGCTTGTGAGGTACTGGGATAAGACCAGCCGGAGGCCTGCTCAGGAGCTGGGGCCAGTGAGACTGGGTAGAGAGCAGGAAGGGCACGTATCTTTACAGACTGTCCTGAAGCTAAGTGCCAGGGAGCTTCAAGAGGGCTTAGTTGAAGAATATCTGGAGGAGGAGAAGGTGAAGGAAACCCCCTTGTTTTGAACTGTTTGCTTCTGTGCTGTTTTTGCTGGAGCTACCAAGGATTCACCACCAACTGTTTTAATCTGCTTTGGGATGAACTGTCTGTGGCTGAGCAGTTTGCCTAGCCCATTGCAATACATAGCTTAGCTTGGGAGCCAAAGAAACTCCGAGGAGACTGGCAAGTGAGTCCCGGCCAGCAGAGGGCAGCATTTCTGAATCACCCAGTGGCCGGGAGCTTTACAATATATATATTATTTTGGGTGGGAGGGGTTGGTGACCACTGGGGGAGTAAGGGGAGGTCATCCTCGATTCCCTCCGGTGGTCATTTGGTCAATTCGGCACTTTTTTGAAGCTTAGTCATGAAAAAAAAGGGACCAAGTAAAGCTGGCGAAATGCTCGTCAGGGCCGGCTTTCTTTTTTCCATTATCAGGCGAAGCTGGCCATCTCGTGAGCACGCCCCGTCCCGCCTTTGCTACCCTATTGACACGTCCCCTTCAAGTCTGGCCAGCTCCGGGACGGAAAGCAGTTGGCGCTGGCCAAAATCGGCTTTCGATTATACAGATTTGGCCGGGTTTAGGAGATCGCCGGCCATCTCCCGATTTGTGTCGGAAGATGGCCGGCGATCTCCTTCGAAAATAAGCTGGATACTGAATTTGAGCAAAATTTTTCTTCTGCATATGAAGGTATAGTAAACGTGAACACAGCCATGCATGTGAAACATGTAAATGGTGTGACATTGACTTCACTTGACATACACATGCATTTTATTGTTTATACTGTGGTTTTATGCAGGATGTTTTGTGCTGATATATATTCACAGGAGTATTCTGATGATTTTGGGACATTTTCAGTTTGATTTAGAAAAGCCCAATGAATTATTAGAGGGTGTTTAATGTTTGCAGTGCTTCTGTGGGAGATGATTAGATTAACAGTAGTTGGGACATGGGTGGGAGATAGGGAAGGGGATGAGTAGAGTTAGTGAGGAATTCATTATTTAAGGAATAATGAAATTAATATATAAATCGTTACAATTGTATTTAAATTAGAAACAGCTAATATTCATAGGGGCAGTGGGTGCAGGTAATGTTGGAAAACAAAATAAAATTTTATGTAGGAGGAATGGAGTGTGAAAATATGGTAGCTGCTGGGGAATTAGAGGGGAGGGGGAATAAGGGATGATTTGTGGATTTCCTGGGAAGTAAAGAAGAGCAAGTGTGTAATTTTCGGCCCGCCCATCCCTCCCATTGGTTGCTATTGTATTAATGATGAAGTTGAAATCTGATTATTTTGGAAGTATTTTGGTTCTGTGTTCAAATGTAAAGGATGGGGGTAGGGTCGCAGCTGCAGGGAAGGTGAAGTATTCAATTGTAAGCGACCTTCAGTATTAACAAAATTGTTTGGATTAGATGCTGGTGTGCAAGACCGCCGCTAGCTTAAGGTGAGGCCTTGACAACACTATGGGCTTCATTGGAAAATTTATGAGATGGAATGTTTATAGTTATGCTAAATTGTTAATTGGGTGGCTAGTTCATCACCAACTAGCAGCATCAGGCACAAATGGAAATAGAAGGTCACTTAATTTAGGAGTTCTATGATATGATAATTGATTAACTTGATAAAGTTAATAAAAGTTGTGGCCAAACTTTTCTTCACTAAGGGGTCCTTTTACAAAGGCACATTGAAAAATGGCCTTCGGTCATGTAGACGCGTGTTTTCGCTGTGTGCAGAATTATTTTTCAGCACACGTACAAAAAATGCTTTTTTTTTGTTTGCCAAAAATGGACATGAGGCAAAATCAAAATTGTCGAGCTTCCATTTTGGGTTAGAGACCTTACCACCAGCCATAGACCTAGCGGTAAAGAATTTGGACGGGAATGACCTACGTGCATCAGATGCTACTTGGTGCATGTCCGCTATGCGTGCCAGAAAATAAAAAATATTTTTCAGATGCATGTAGTGGATGTGCGCCTAAATTGAAATTACCAGAAGGGCCACGCGGTAATGGGCAGTAAATCCAGTTTGGCATGCGTTGGGCATGCATAGGCACCTACGCAGCTTAGTAAAAGGGTCCCTCAATCTTGTATTCTTGTCTTTATGTGAGTGTTGAGAATGGATGTGCTTGCCAATGTTAAGTATTTATGAGCACTGATTTTTCGCATGATTTTACCGAGGTTGGTCTCAAAAATTACAAACCATGGACCCAGAGCAGAATGAAATGTGGCCTTGTACTGTGCTACATTTCCTTCTTCTTGGCTGCTATTCAGTGATATCATGACAGGGTCACAAATGGCAGACCTTCTCCATAAAAAAAATTAATTCACCTTCTCTTAACAGTTGAGGCTCCAAGCACCAGAAAGAGGTCCTCATTATGACCCACACTATCCATTGGACTGACAAGCAGAAAGTGTGCAGCCTACTTCATATAGGATAAACAACTAGAGGGAGAGTGAGGATCTGGGACATAAGGATAAAATGTGGAGGTTCTTTTTTTTATGGGATTGAGGGGAGGCAGGATGTTAGAGGGACAGTGACTGGTCTTGCGGAAGGGTTCCCTGAGCCAGTTTATCCTTTAACTTTGGGCTAGAACAATTGGACCATATGGATATATAGCACATGCACACCGTAAGGGTCATGACCATAACTGTTTCCCTATAATTATGTTCACACATTCAACACTGAAGCTCAAGATAAAGTTCATGGCTAAAAAGCATGCTAAAATCAGTGCTGCCAGTACTAGAGGGACCACTGTATTTGCCCCTCTCCTCCCAAGGAACCATCAGACTGACAATGTTCCCCTCCTGTTGGTCATATTGGCACATATCTTTTAGTATATGAACCTCTGTGTATGTTTATTTTATAGAACAGCTATAAAAAACTAAGTGGTCCTTTTACTAAGCCACGGTAAGAAGTGTCCTGTGGTAATGTGGGGACGTGTTTTTGGCATGCGCTGGTCCAGTTTTTACTGCATCTGCAAAAATGTTCTTTTTTTAAATGCCTGAGCCCTTAACTCCACCCATTGATCTAGCAGTAAGGGCTCGTGCACTACATGTGTGGTGACTGGTTGGCACATGCCAACTGCTGATTACCAGTGGAAATGCTGCTCATGGAAGGAAATAAATAAATAAATCAGCCAGGCATTACGGTTGCGTGGCAAATCTAAAATTATCGCCAGGGAGGCGTGGTAACTTTGTGGTAGTCTCGTTTTGGCAAACGCTGCACACGCATAGAGCATAACACACCATTGTAAAAGGGCCCCAAAGCTTTGTATACTGACTTTGGAGTTGTAAAATACTCTTTTGAATGGTCTCAATATGTATTTATCCCTCAATTTTATACCCTGCTTCAGTCCAAGGCACTACAGCACAATTTATGTAATCAGTAAAACTATCTGGGAATTCTTATCAGAGGTTTCCAGCTCTATTCTTAAGTACCCTCAATGCAAATGAGTTTTTACAAATTATGCAGGCACTGGTAGTTCTGATTGCCATCTGCCATTGTTTTACCAAGCTTAAGCAGCAAAATGGTATTAGCTTCCGATGCTGGGCAAGAGGGAGCAGAGGCAGTATTTTTATAATAACATCAAATCCCAGGACAAAAGTTGAACAAATCTTAGAACTCAAGAGTGGCACTTGGGCATAGATGAAAAAGAATGAAGGGTTTTTGTTGTGCAACTGATTCATGTGCAGTGTTTGCATAACATCTTGATTCAACTGTTGCCACTGGTATCTTGGGTGGTTTTGGGAGGAGGGAATGTATAGCCGGAAAACTCTGAAATGGCAGAAAGCTGTGACTAACCCTGTGTACAACCATGAGCCAAGTTGCACTGTCTTACATAAGAACATACGAATAGCCATACTCTTTCCAGTAGTGGCTAATCCAGGTCACAAATACCTGACAAAAAAAATCACAAATAGTAGCAAGATTCCATGTCACCAATCCTGGGGCAAGCAGCAGCTTTCCCATGTCTATCTCAATAGCAGACTATGGACTTTTCCTTCAGGAACACATCTAAAACTTTTTTAAAAACCCAGATATGCTAACTACTGCAACCACATCCACTGATAACAAGTTCCAGAGCTTAACTATTTGTTGTGTGGTTGGCTATAAACAATTTGGAGAAAACTCATATGAATTAGTTTAAAACCCTGGGGATCCAAGAAGCTAACCTTTCTGTTGTAACATGTACACAATCTGAGAAGAATCATCCAAATTATAGTTACTTGAAGCTAGGGTCCAACTTAGGAGTCAGCACTCAAGAAAAACAACTAGATGTCATCATAGATAGTATGCTGAAATCTTCTGCCCAATGTGTGACAGTGGCCAAAAATCAAAGAAAAAGCTAGGAATTATTAGGAAAGGGATGGAAAATAAGATGAAGGATATAATGTCTCTGTATTTATTCATAGTGCAACTGCACCTTGAGTATTACGTGTAATTATGGTCATCACATCTCAGAAAATATATAGTGGAAATAGAAAAGTTTCAAAAAAGGGCGACCAAAATGATTAAAGGGATGGAACTCCTCTCATACCATAAGTACATAAGTATTGCCATACTGGGAAAGACCAAAGGTCCATCAAGCCCAGCATCCTGTTTTCAACAGTGGCCAATCTAGGTCACAAATACCTGGCAAGATCCCAAAAATGTACAAAACATTTTATACTGCTTATCCCAGAAATAGTGGATTTTCCCCAAGTCCATTTAATAATGGTCTATGAACTTTTCCTTTAGGAAGCCGTCCACACCTTTTTTAAACTCCGCTAAGCTAACCGCCTTTACCATATTCTCTGGCAATGGATTTCAGAGTTAATTACACGTTGAGTGAAGAAACATTTTCTCAGATTCATTTTAAATTTACTACATTGTAGCTTCATCGCATGCCCCCTAGTCCTAGTATTTTTGGAAAGCGTAAACAGACGCTTCACATCTACCCATTCCACTCCACTCATTATTTTATAGACCTCTATCATATCTCCCCTCAGCCGCCTTTTCTCCAAGCTGAAGAGCCCTAGCCGCTTTAGCCTTTCCTCATAGGGAAGTCATCCTATCCCCTTTATCATTTTCGTCATCCTTCTCTGTACCTTTTCTAATTCCACTATATCTTTTTTGAGATGCGGCGACCAGAATTGAACACAATATTCAAGGTGCGGTCGCACCATGGAGCAATACAAAGGTATTACAACATCCTCATTTTTGTTTTCCATTCCTTTCCTAATAATACCTAACATTCTATTTGCTTTCTTAGCCACAGCAGCACACTGAGCTGAAGGTTTCAACGTATCATCGACGACACCTAGATCCCTTTCTTGGTCTGTCACTCCTAACGTGGAACCTTGCATGACGTAGCTATAATTTGGGTTCCTCTTTCCCACGTGCATCACTTTGCACTTGCTCACATTAAACGTCATCTGCCATTTGGACGCCCAGTTTCTCAGTCTCGTAAGGTCCTCTTGTAATTTTTCACAATCCTCCCGTGATTTAACGACTTTGAAAAACTTTGTGTCATCAGCAAATTTAATTACCTCACTAGTTACTCCCATCTGTAGGTCATTTATAAATATGTTAAAAAGCAGCGTCTCAGCACAGACCCCTGGGGAACCCCACTAACTACCCTTCTCCATTGAGAATACTGACCATTTAACCCTACTCTCTGTTTTCTATCTTTTAACCAGTTTTTAATCCACAATAGAACACAACCTCCTATCCCATGACTCTCCAATTTCCTCTGGAGTCTTTCATGAGGTACTGTGTGAAACGCCTTCTGAAAATTAAGATACACAATATCAACCGGCTCACCTTTATCCACATGTTTGTTCACCCCTGCAAAGAAAAGTAGTAGATTGGTGAGGCAAGATTTCCCTTCACTAGATCCATGTTGACTTTGTCTCATTAATCCATGCTTTTGAATATGCTCTGTAATTTTGTTCTTTATAATAGTCTCTACCATTTTGCCCAGCACCAATGTCAGACTCACCGGTCTATAATTTCACAGATCTCCTCTGGAATCTTTTTTTTTTTTAATCGGCGTTATATTGGCCAACCAATATCAGGAAAAGCTAAAGAGCTTATGGCTCTTCAGTTTGGAAAGAGACAACTAAGGGGAAATATGATAGAGGTCTTCAAAATCCTGAGTGGTCTAGTATGGGTAAAAGTGAATCAAAAAATTACAAAAACTAGGAGACACTCAATGAAGCTGCATTATAATATATCAAACTCTTCTTTCACTATACCTCTCAACAGATGAACATCCAGAGTTCAAAAAAGGACCCTGTTTACTAAATGCTGAGTAAAAACGTGGGGAAAAAAAGGAAAATTGCTCACCCAATTCCAATCTTCAGAAACTGTTATTTGTCTGACTCAAGCAGCAGCAGATCTTTCTTTGGCCTGAATACTACATAAAATGGATCCCTTCCAGCATCTGTTTCCTCTTAGCAGTTGTTGATGAAGAACCAGAATGGAAAATAGTGGCTGCCTTAATTTTCCAGTTTGAGTGTCACTTTTTCAGCCAAGGCAGATACCAAACTGTTCTTTCAGTATACCTCCTGACAGATGAACATCCAGAGTTTGGACTTCTTCAATGCTCCAACAAACAAGGGACCCTGTTTACTAAGCTGTACTGTAGGCGTGCTAACTTTTTAGCGCATGCTAAAAATTAGTGTGAGCTACCAATAGAGACACCCATTATATTCCTATGGGTGTCTCTATTGTTAGCGTGCACTAAAACATTTGCGTGCCTACAGCACGGCTTAGTAAACAGGGCCCAAAGGAATCAATAGATCCAACAACAGCAGTGGAGAAAATTACGCCCACAGTAAGCATGGCTCCCCATTTCTTTTCCACATAACAACATAGAAAGTTAAAAAGAAAACCCCAAATCAAAGCACAAGTGACTAGGCCTCTGCCATCTTGCTATGCCCCTCCTTCAGACTCAACCTGTCCAATATTTGACCAGATAAGTGTAACAAATCTTGAAAATTTGAATTGCTAAATTTTGCTGGTTAGCCCATCAAGTATCAGTGACTTTGATCTAGCTGACTGACTAGATTCTTTTTAATGAGCAATTTCCCAACCAGAATAATATGTGGGCCAGTATTCCCTGTAATGTTATAATGAGGTCCTATAGTAACATATTTTTTTCAGATTAAAAAGGAGGCACTTAAGGCACAGACACATTTTAACTTATCTTTCTATGCCCCCTCCTTCAGATCTAACCTGCCCAATATAAATGTAAAAAATGTTGAAAATGTGGATGGCAAGACGAGTTGAAATGTTTCTCTGCCTTAAGCAGCTCCTTTTAGATCAGATATGTTGCTATAGAACCTCACTATGAAATCATAGGGACTACTGGACTACATATTATTCCAGTTGGATATAGCAAAGAGGTTCTCATTTAAAAGAATCCAGTTGCCCACAGTCAAAGTCATTGACAATTGATGGGGATAAAAAGCTAAATTTAGCAATCCATTGTGTAGTATGTTTAGTAAATTTCTCATTACATTAAAACTTTTAAGTAAAAGATAAAAATTCTACTTCCATCTACACAGAAATTTCAAAACCTCATAAGTTCCCAAACAAAGATTATTATTGTAAAGATTTCAAATATTGCTGCATTTATCAGAGAATAACCTCTTGCAAATAAGTCATCAAGACCTGGTGCTATTAAAAAAATAATCAACATAAATTAGTGGACCTGACAATGCGCAGCATTGACCTTTCCTTCCTCATGTGTCACTTAAAATATTTTTAATTAATTAAGTCAAAGTGCAAATCAATGTATCAAAATTAGAACACATGAATATGCTGATGTCCATTCTTTTGTGTTTGTAATAAGCTATTTGCATACCATTATAATTCAAATAGCTATTGTGAAGGATTTCTGCTCAAGATTGCATTTAGATTAATACCACAACACTTAAAACAATTTGACATATAACACTACTCAAACTACTGAAAATATCTAGAGTTCATTAATAATTAATACAAAATTAGAAAGGGCATACAAAGTTATTTAGTTTTCATAAGGTGAGACCATCCTCTTTAAACCTTTTTGGGGGGGGGCATTTACAGCTCATTTATCACAACTTCCCATTCACACTAAGGACTTAACATCAGAGTTAACCATTTTTTAACAATGTACAAAGCTACTGCAGAAAAGAAATATTTAGAATTGTATAATAGTAGTCAGTATTCCAAAGAGAGTGTCTGTTTGATAGGGGTGTATATTAAGCAGACCCCCTTCCACCTAAAAAGTTAGAAATGTATAGAAGGCTGAACCCCATCGATCACTTCCAACCCTCTATCTGAGAAAGTTACGTGGTAAATTCCCACCTGAAACCACCATCCCCAATGATTGCCCACAAATGCCAGTGGGAGATGGAGAGGCTGTTATCTACTTCAGCTGGACTAAATACTATGTCACTACAGCAGTTAGCTGTACCATCACTTGGGTGGGGGGCTGTTGATAAGGTGGTACAAAGGTTGGCCTTTTACCATAGCTTAATTTACTGTGGGAGTCACCTGTGGGCAGGAAAGGCTTCTGCTTCCTTTAATCACTGTTGGCCACCCTACTGTTGATATTCAGTGGCAATTAACTGGGCAGTGCTTCTGAAATCTGGCTTTGACTGGCTGTAAAAAAATAGCTGTCCTGAATTCAGCCAGGTAGCTATGCAGGCTCCTGCTGATCCTCATTAAAAAATAAAGGTATCATGTTCCCCAGATCTCCCCATGCCCCACTCATAAGTATAGTCCTTTGTCTGTCCTCCCCCAACAGGGGTATACCCCTCTGCAATGCTACACCATTCCTCCTACACCCCCCCCCCCCCCCGTCACTCAGACATACCTGAAGTCCTTGGAGGTTCAGTGGGGAAACAGGAGCAGGAGCAAAGGTCACTCATTCCTGCTCCTTGCAGCTGTGACTCCAAAATATCTGCCATGACCTCTAGCGGCAATCTCATGGTACTTTCTATTACTGCTAATTTAAGGGCTCTTTTACTAAGCCGCATAGGCACGTATGCACATCCTACGCATGTCAATTTTGAACTACTGCCTGGCTACCATGAAGCTCGGGTGGTAATTTCATTTGTCATATGTGTCCACTAGATGTGTTGGAAAATTTCTGGCATGCAGCGCTAACCATGCAGTAATTAGCATTCTACTCGTGTAGACCATTAGCGCTCAGTTAACGCGTGAGACTTTACCATTGGGTCAATGTGTGATGGTAAGGTCTCAGGCCTAAAGTTGACACGTGCCAATTTTTATTTTGCCGCATGTCCATTTTCGGCCAAAAAGAAAGGCCTTGTTTTGTAGGTGCACTGAAAAATGGACCTGCACGCGTCCAGTTCATGCATCTATACCAGCGCATGCCATTTTTTGGCATACCTTAGTAAAAGGACCCCTTAGCCAGTGAAAGTCAACATTTAAAAAACGTTGACCACTGTCAGCTGAATATTGACCAGTATATTTCTAAAATAAAATCATCTAGAAATAACTTACTTAAAGTAGCACAGAGGACAAGTACTTCTGCAGAACAACACTGTGCTAGCTCTTTTTGAAATACTGACCTTATGGAGCTGGAGTAGTTTGAGAATACTTCTGCCCTATTTGCAGTCAAGGACCTCACAGATAGGTTAAAATGTTTTTCGAAAAGGCATGGCACATCTTAAGTGTTTATGCTTTTGAATGCCAGCATTGGTTTTCTGTTCAATATCTACCTCATTGTAATGTGGCATACTATGTCATACCTTGTATTGTTATTTGAATATTTTTACTGCTGTTATTGTCTATTTCCAATGTTTGATATATTCTTGCTGTACACTGTCTTGAGTTGAATTCCTTCAAAAAGTGGTAAATAAATCCTAATAAATAAGTAGATGCACTAAGTGCCATTCGTATGTATAAAATGTGGATTTACAGATACAAAATGACAAACAAGGGGTGATTTGAGAAAGGAAGCTTGGAGGGGCATAATCGAACGGAAACGCCTATCTCCATGGGTGTTTATCTCCAAGAACGGGTCCGTGAAGGGGCGGGCTGAACCGTATTTTTGAAAAAATGGACGTTTTTGAGCTGGGCGTTTGTTTTTTTTAGAGATAATGGAAACTAAAAACGCCCAGCTCAAAAACGTCCTAATCCGAGCCATTTGGTCGTGGGAGGGGCCACGATTCATAGTACACTCGCCCCCCTGATATGAGAGGACACCAACTGGGCACCCTACGTCAGTGCGGTGGACTTCAGAAAAAGCTCCCACATGCATAGCTCCCTTACCAAGGGTGCTGAACACCCAACCCCCTCCCCCAAAACCCACAAATGTACAACATTACCATAGCTCTTAGGGGTGAAGGGGGCACCTACATGTGGGTACAGTGGGTTTTGGAGGCCTCCCATTTACCAGCACAAGTGTTACAGGTGGGGGGGGGGGATGGGCCTGGGGCCACCTGGCTGAAGTGCACTGCGGTACCCACTAAAAGTGCTCCAGGGACCTGCATACACGCAGGCCTCTAGGACTGGTTGCTGCTATATAACCTTGGCACACCAGTTGACACCTGAAGACTAATCTCTACGAAAACGTCCTTTATTGGAATAACCACCTTTACTCACAGTTAACTGCAGATCAGAGGTTGTGCCCCACTGGCAACGAGTCTCCCTGGTACTGAGATGAGCAGTAGGTCAGAACTGGCAAAATGCTGTACAATGCCCTCATTCAGCCACATTCAAGGGAAGAACTAAGTTGTCTAACGTGGCTAACACAGGAAAGGGAACTAAAACTGGCTTACAAAAATGACCACTACCGCATGGACTACAACAGGAAATACAACAGGGCACACTCTGACCTAGTAGGCAGGGGGAAAAGCACCATGGGAGAAGAGCCTACCAACTACCAACATCGTGAGACTGTAACACAAGCTAATGAAATCACGGAGTCCAATACCCTACACCCACCACAATGCAATGCTGATGTGACCCTGTACTGCATCCGAGAGCCACAT
The DNA here is from genome assembly GCF_901765095.1 of Microcaecilia unicolor. Taxonomy (NCBI): domain Eukaryota; kingdom Metazoa; phylum Chordata; class Amphibia; order Gymnophiona; family Siphonopidae; genus Microcaecilia; species Microcaecilia unicolor. Next base: position 89,819,495 of record NC_044035.1, read on the forward strand.
CTGACCCAGGGAAAGGCTGTGACAGGATCAAACACATTCTGCTGTCATGGAGGTGGGTACAGCATTTGAGGCTGGCATACAGGCTGGGAAAAAAGTTTTTAAAGTGTTTTTTTTTTTTTTTGGTGGGAGGGGGTTAGTGACCACTGGGGGAGTCCGGGGAGGTCATCCCCGATTCCCTCCAGTGGTCATCTGGGCAGTTGGGGCACTTTTTTGGGACTTGTTTGTGAAAAAAAAGGGTCAAAAAAAGTGACCCAAAATCATGGTAAAAAAGCCTTTTTTTTCGATTATCAGCTAAAGAATCCCATCTCTCCTCGGCTGATAACCACGCACCAGTTCCGCCTCCACCACGCCTCTGACACGCCCCCGTCAACTTTATTCATTTCTGCAACGGAGTGCAGTTGGAAACGCCCAAAATCAGCTTTCGATTATACCGATTTGGGCGCCTTTGCGAGACAAACGTCTATCTCCCGATTTAGGTTGCACTATAGGCGTTTTTCTCTTTCGAAAGTAAGCTGGATTGTCTAGCAGTGTGCTTGGTGGCCATTCAAGGGGAAATTCCATAAAACAGGTGCTAGCATTTATGTCATCCACAAAATTGTAGACAATTTGTCTTCTATTTTGTGCATGAGTATTTAATAAATTTGGACACTTTCTTTATTTTTCTTTTGGGAAATTTTTTTGTTTACTGAGATTTGTTGTGCTCTCCTATTTTTCCTGTATTTGCTGCTAACATTTATTTATTTGTTTTATAAATTTATATCCTGCTCCATCCACAGTCCTGGGCAGGTTACAAAAAACATACATAATAATTAACAAACAATTCACATACAGTAACAATACAAAATGAAATAAAAACATAAAATCTAACATGCTAGTCTGAGAAAATACAGTACAATCTCATGATCATAGGCTTCTAAAAATAACCATGTTTTAATCTCTTGCTTTAACTGAACAAAAGAAGTGATAGTACAAAAAAATGCAGTCAAATCATTCCAGAATTTTGGTCCCATAACTCAAAACATCATATTCCTAGTGGTTAGGGTGGTGGACTTTGGTCCTGGGAAACTGGTGAACTGATTTTGATTCCCACTTCAGGCACAGGCAGCTCCTTGTGACTCTGGGCAAGTCACTTAACCCTCCATTGCCCCAGGTACAAATAAGTACCTGTATATGTAAGTCGCATTGAGCCTGCCATGAGTGGGAAAGCGCGGGGTACAAATATAACAAAAAAAAAAAGAAGGAACCTCAAGAAAATCTTTGGAACCAGAGCAGAGAGATCTAGCTGGATAATAAAGATGTAAACTAGATGCAAGAACAGGTGAAAACATTTAAGCCTTATAGACTGAGCAAGTAATTTTAAATTCTATTCTTAGCTCTATCGATAACCAATGCAAATGTTTTGAGAACAGGAGTAATATGGGAATACCTGGCAACACCAGTCAAAATTCTGGCAGAAGCATTCTGTGCTGCTTGTAAAGCTTTTAAATAATTATTTGGAAAACCCAGCAGCAAACTACTGCAATAGTCAAAGCAGGGGAAAATCAAGTCAGGATACTAGCATATATGCACATATACATGTGTAGATGCCAGATATGTTCTTATGCACTATTTTGTAAATAAGCTTATCTTACATACTATTTATCTCACAGGTAGGGGTACATATTTACATGTGTAACTTATAGAATACTATCTCTGGCACTTAGGTGCAAATACTTACAACTGTTCTATGTGCACATGTTTACGTTTATTGGTGTTTGATATACCACTTTTCAAAACATGAATCAAAGCAGTTTACAAAAGATAAAAACAAACATGAAATGAAAGAAAAGAACTATGTTGATTGGAAAGCTGAAAGAGGGGATTTAAAGGGGTCAAAAATGAATAGAATGGTTAAGGGATAAAGGATGAGCTTCACTGCATCACTGTGTGCTCATTGCCCAATCTATGGAACTCCATCAAATGCCATGTTGAAGACGTGAGTCTTAAGGGAGGCCATGAAACAGAGACAACAGTCAAGGGGGAGGGAATTCCACATCATAGAGGTAATAAAGAAAAAGGCAGAATGACATGTGGACTCACGTCCAGAAAAGGTGATGGAGAGGATGGATAAATTATTACTGGTGGAGAATCTCAATGTTTGCACCGGCCTACATGGGACAATCAATGACACAAAGTAAGGGGGGGGGGGGGAATTCCTTTATGAAGGACTTTATGAGGCTCATTTTTTAAAGAGAAAAACATTTAAAAAGTTGCATAAAGTGGCATTTGGACGTTTTGCTTGGCAAAATGTTCAAATCATTATTTTCAAAACCCATTTTCTAAACATTTTTCTACGCTGTTCATCCGCCATACATTCAAATCACAAGGGGGCCTGTCAGAGGGGTATTAAGAGTGGGATTTGGGTGTTCCTAACACTTGGACATTTTTCTGCCATAATGGAACAAAACAATAACATCCAGGAGTAAAACTAAAACATTTTGAGCTAGACCTGTTTTAATAATGATATTTGAAAAGAATAAACAAATGTAAGGGTTTGGAGGAGGTTTTGAGCAATGATGAGTATGAGCCCAGTGAGTGCTTCAAAGATTCTGGCTGCAAAGTGAGTCCTAGCACCCAGGTGCTTTTTTAGGTCTTTCCTCCTCCCAGGGTGTTTTTTTCAAACATCACTCCACAATAGTAAGAAGGGAGTTTCTACAGTTTATGTTTTGGATTTGAGAGTGTCAAAGATTCTGTAGAAGAGTTCAGCATATATAGTATTAATAATGACTAACCCACAAAACCTAAAGACCAAATGACCACTGGAGAAATAAAGGAATGACCCCCTTACTCTCCCAGTGGTGACTGACCCCCTCCCATCCCCTAAAGATGTGAAAGAAACAGTACATACCAGCCTGTATGACAGCCTCAGATGTTATGAACAGTCCAATTAGAACAGTAAGCAGGTCCCTGAAGTAGCCTAGTGGTCAGTGCAGTGCACTGTGGAGAAGGGAACCCAGGCCCCAAATCCACTCTGTTACACTTGCGGTGGAAAGTGTCAGTCCCACAAAACCAACCAAAAACCTACTGTACCCACATATAGGTGACATCTGCAGACATAACATCTATTGTAATGGTATATAGTTGGGTTCAGTAAGTTGTTGGTGGGTTTTGAAGGGCTCCCCATACTATATAAGGGGTAACGGTGAGATGTGTACCTTTTATGTGAAGTCCATTGGAGTGCCATCTAGTGTGGCCCACTGCTCTGCTGGGATGTCTGTGGTCTGTGTGGCCAGTTTACTAAGAAAGTTGGCTCCTCCTACATCCTACATCCCATTTTCTGTGATTTTCACTTGGACTTTTTTTTTTAATGATCCAAAAAGATAGATGCATTGAACATAACAACGTCTAGGAAATGAACCATTTTTGAAAAAAAAAAAAAGATAGATGTTCTGCCAGATCAAAAATGGTCATGTTTGTAACTTTTATTTTTGGTGATTTTGAGCAAAACATCCAAAGTCAGATTTAAATGCAATATCAAAAATGTCCTTCCATGTGTAATTGTCAGAATCTTGTGCTGTATTTTGTAAGGTACAGAAATCCAATGGAAATGTTACAGCAATGGGGTGATTTGATCAAAATGAAGGGCCACTGAAAATAAATGGATAGCACTATTTTGGACTGTCTGAAGTTTTTTTAAAGAAGAGAAGCAAGAAGACCAGCATAAATGATGTTACAATAGTCAACTTGGACATTACAAAAGCATAGAGAATTTTAGCACAGGCATCTGAGTCTAAGAAAGGACAGACAGAGCATACCGTAAGCAGGGACAGAAAAGCTGAGAATTAAAAATTACTCTAAGCTATTTGAAAGACACCACCAAAGAGAGAGGAATATTCTGGAGAGAGTGAATAATAGTAGGGTGAGTGACATGACCTCTTACCCAGAGTGTGAGGGTTTGGAAAGGTTGAGGACCAGACAGTTAGATCTAACCCAATAACCATGTGAGTCAAAATAACCCTGGAAGGCAAAACGATTAGGTGAGGAGGTATCCTGGGTCAAAACTAGCAAAATATCATCAGCATAAATATAAAATCTGGTGATTGCAGCCCGAATTAGATTAGCCAACAGTCAGAAAAATGTTTAAAGAGAAGTGGGAACAATACTGAACCTTGGGGGATACTGCAGGGCAGTGGGAAGAGATCTGATTCAGTTGAGGTGGGGGGGGGGGTATGTATTTTGTATAAGTAGACAGTGAGAAAGGAGGAGAGCCAAGAGAGAACAAATCCAGAGATACCCAAAGATACTCTGTAACTTTTCTGTAACAGAAAATAGGCATTTACTTTCTTTATAGAATAGGGGCCTATCTGCACCATATGAGTATGTGTATTTCATCTTTTATAACGGCGACACAAGTATAACCTGGCATAAATCTTAACTATTCTTTTGAACTTGAAAGAGAGTTAAATTGTTAAGATCTGTTCACCTCTATGAGTTACAAATCTACCTCTCCTCAGAAAACATTTCATTTTCTGAAGGAGGTTTCTTTCTACATGACTATTGTGCATGTACATTAAAAAGTTTGCTGGAGGAAGGAGCCAAGATGGAGACCAAGTGAGTTGCAATGTTAGTAGCTCCCTCAGCATTTTCTTACTTCTTGAATGAACGTTTCCTTATCTTTTTTTTCTGCAATGCCTAAATGTAGAGGGGAACTGAAAGGAGTACCTTCCACTCATTCAGTAATTTCTTCACAGCATCAAACAGTGATATCTTTCACAGTGTCTACAATTTTGTGCAGATCTGCAGTGGAGGCTAGGAAGAGCTTAAACATGGACAGCAAAGTGATACTGAGCCCAGCTATACCTGTTTCGCCTATCCCCCCAAGTAGAACAGAGCAGCAGCTGGTAATGACTTGGAAGCAGTGGCGTACCAAGGGGGGGGCGGTCCGCCCCGGGTGCACGCCGCTGGGGGGTGCCGCAGTGCGCGCCTGTCGGCTCCGAGTTCGCTAACTTCACTCATTCGCTGCAGCTCCCTCTGCCCCGGAACAGGTTACTTCCTGTTCTGGGGCAGAGGGAGCTGCAGCGAATGAGCGAAGTTAGCGAACTTGGAGCCGACAGGCGCACGCCACGGCACCCCCCCCCCCAGCGGCGTGCACCCGGGGGGTGTCATTTTGCTGGGGGGGGAGGTGTCATTTCACGGGGGGGGGGGGGGGAGCGCATCGGCGATCCGCCCCGGGTGTCATCCAGGCTAGGAACGCCACTGCTTGGAAGGAACCCAGAAGTGATACTGGGTTGACTGCACAAACCACTGTTACTGCCCCAGGAAATCTTCTGCCAGCACTGGCGCTACAGCCAGGAGAGACAAATTATTGCAGCAAAACTGAGGATGTGCTGAGAAACAGATATGAAGGAACACCTGCAGAAGTAGGTAGTATCCAGCATGGCAGCTTTCTATCTCCCTTAATTCCTCTCCAGCCCCTCGTCAGTCTGCAAGTGGTGACTATGGATGCTTTTTAGACTGCCCTTGAAAATTATATAAAGTGTGCGCCTCTTGTGCTACAACTTCTTTAAATTCATTAATTAGATTGCAGTCTATGAAGTCAATATCAGTTTCACAGGATTGATCAGTTTGAAAAGTCTTTAACGGAAATCAAGGGAACCTCAGCTCAACATAATCAAGATAGGAACTTGTTCTTGAGAAAATTAGAAAATTTGGAAAATTATAAAAGCAATTCGAATTTAAGATACTTAAAATTTTCAATCTCAATTTGATCCAATTTGATTGATTCCTAATCTCAGTCCTGAAATATGCTGATATGCCATTACCACCTATGAAGAAGATTTAGTATTTTATATCGGCAAATTCTGAAGAAGATGTTGGGACAGAGGGAAAAATGAAGTTAGATGTCTCTGCAATTATGGAATCGTCAAATCTTGAAGTATCTGGAAGAGGCACCCTTTTGGTCTTTCTTCAGGACAAAGAAGCAGTTTTGAGACTTTACTACTGAACAGTAAATACTACTTTCCGGGGGGAGGGGGTGTAAGGTGTCAGTATTTCCTGACATCTCCAGATGGACTCAATTTAGGAGGAAGAAGTTTTTGTCCATGCATCAGGTTCTTTTGTCTCTAGGTGCATTATAACAAATTTTCCCTGTAAATGTAACTCTGGGCAAGTCACTTAACCCTCCATTGCCCGCTGCATTGAACCTGCCATGAGTGGGAAAGCGCGGGGTACAAATGTAACAAAAATTAAAAAAAAATAAAAATAAGCATTATATTTATTTGATCCTACAGTTTTTTCTTGAAGGCAAAAGTGTTTCAAATGTATCCACAGTAGCTTCCTAATTATCATTAGCATATGCTAAATCTGTTAGTGTGCCTTAGTAAAAGGACCCCTTTATTACTATTCAAGAGAAAAATACCTTGCATGGCCATTTTCTCTTAAGTGGCTCCACATACATGTGAATGCCACTGTTGTTTATAATATACAGTGGGGGAAATAAGTATTTGATCCCTTGCTGATTTTGTAAGTTTGCCCACTGACAAAGACATGAGCAGCCCATAATTGAAGGGTAGGTTATTGGTAACAGTGAGAGATAGCACATCACAAATTAAATCCGGAAAATCACATTGTGGAAAGTATATGAATTTATTTGCATTCTGCAGAGGGAAATAAGTATTTGATCCCCCACCAACCAGTAAGAGATCTGGCCCCTACAGACCAGGTAGATGCTCCAAATCAACTCGTTACCTGCATGACAGACAGCTGTCGGCAATGGTCACCTGTATGAAAGACACCTGTCCACAGACTCAGTGAATCAGTCAGACTCTAACCTCTACAAAATGGCCAAGAGCAAGGAGCTGTCTAAGGATGTCAGGGACAAGATCATACACCTGCACAAGGCTGGAATGGGCTACAAAACCATCAGTAAGACGCTGGGCGAGAAGGAGACAACTGTTGGTGCCATAGTAAGAAAATGGAAGAAGTACAAAATGACTGTCAATCGACAAAGATCTGGGGCTCCACACAAAATCTCACCTCGTGGGGTATCCTTGATCATGAGGAAGGTTAGAAATCAGCCTACAACTACAAGGGGGGAACTTGTCAATGATCTCAAGGCAGCTGGGACCACTGTCACCACGAAAACCATTGGTAACACATTACGACATAAAGGATTGCAATCCTGCAGTGCCCGCAAGGTCCCCCTGCTCCGGAAGGCACATGTGACGGCCCGTCTGAAGTTTGCCAGTGAACACCTGGATGATGCCGAGAGTGATTGGGAGAAGGTGCTGTGGTCAGATGAGACAAAAATTGAGCTCTTTGGCATGAACTCAACTCGCCGTGTTTGGAGGAAGAGAAATGCTGCCTATGACCCAAAGAACACCGTCCCCACTGTCAAGCATGGAGGTGGAAATGTTATGTTTTGGGGGTGTTTCTCTGCTAAGGGCACAGGACTACTTCACCGCATCAATGGGAGAATGGATGGGGCCATGTACCGTACAATTCTGAGTGACAACCTCCTTCCCTCCGCCAGGGCCTTAAAAATGGGTCGTGGCTGGGTCTTCCAGCACGACAATGACCCAAAACATACAGCCAAGGCAACAAAGGAGTGGCTCAGGAAGAAGCACATTAGGGTCATGGAGTGGCCTAGCCAGTCACCAGACCTTAATCCCATTGAAAACTTATGGAGGGAGCTGAAGCTGCGAGTTGCCAAGCGACAGCCCAGAACTCTTAATGATTTAGAGATGATCTGCAAAGAGGAGTGGACCAAAATTCCTCCTGACATGTGTGCAAACCTCATCATCAACTACAGAAGACGTCTGACCGCTGTGCTTGCCAACAAGGGTTTTGCCACCAAGTATTAGGTCTTGTTTGCCAGAGGGATTAAATACTTATTTCCCTCTGCAGAATGCAAATAAATTCATATACTTTCCACAATGTGATTTTCCGGATTTAATTTGTGATGTGCTATCTCTCACTGTTACCAATAACCTACCCTTCAATTATGGGCTGCTCATGTCTTTGTCAGTGGGCAAACTTACAAAATCAGCAAGGGATCAAATACTTATTTCCCCCACTGTATATCCCCTATATCAAGCAGCTGTTTTTGTACATGTACGTTTATAACGTGGTCCTTTTCTCCTTGCTAGAAGGATGCTACCTAGCAGTAGTATTGTGATACTAAGGCTCAGGGGCAAAAACACCATTGTGGAGAACACCGTCAACATGGGCAGCAGTGGAGGTGGAATTGCTGCCTCCCGGAAACCACTCTACCGCAAATTGTTTCTAAGAATATGACCTGGTAGGTGGAGGAGGAGGTTTGGGTTGGGGGGATGGGTTGTGTTTGGAGGGGTGGGATTATGGCCATGGTTCAGAGTTTGAAGCTACAGGAAAAACTATAATGGTGGGAGGGGATCACAAGCTCTTTATTTTGTCTGGAGATGAGAGGGAGGAGATTTGGAGCTATCATGGGATAGGAGGGAAGGGATATGGAGTGCTTTGGAATGTTGAGGGGGTATGGCTAGATGGTCACTGAGGTGGCTCTCTCACTTGTTAGTACTCATTTCTTTAAACTGAGCCAGCACCACATTGCCTGTACTAGCAGATGGTGCAGATCTTCCACTGTAGGCAATGCAGTGCCATGCAGCGCAGAAACTCTCTGCCCTGTGTGGTAAATGCAGGGCAGACGTAGGGCATACCTTCTGCATTTACCACAAAGAGCTTTTCACCTATCACACATTAGCTTTGATGGTAAAATGCAGTAAGTGGAAAAATTGCTGCATGTTAGTAAAAGGGCCCCTTATTTTTCTTTCTAAAACGTTTATAGGCAAGTTTGTAGATAATTAGAGTTTATCATCTATCTAAATTTCTATGTTTTCCAATATCTACCAGACTGTCCATGCCTTTATTATTTTATTTCATATACTATTTTAGATAGTTTAATTATTTTGTTTATATTTATACTACTATTATCACCCCTGGGGAACCCGACTATCTAACCTTCTCCATTGAGAATACTAACCATTTAACCCTACTCTCTGTTTTCTTTTAACCAGTTTTTAATCCACAATAGAACATGACCTCATATCCCACGACTCTCCAACTTTCTCTGGAGTCTTTTATGAGGTACTTTGTCAAATGCCTTTTGAAAATCCAGATGCACATTATTGACCGGCTAACCTTTATCCACATGTTTGTTCAACCCTTCAAAGAAATGTAATAGATTGGTGAGGCAAGATTTCCCTTTACTAAGTCCATGTTGGCTTTGTCTCATTAACCCATGATTTTGAAGATGCTCTAATTTTGTTCTTTATAATAGTCTCTACCATTTTGCCTGGCTTTGACTCAGGCTCACTGGTCTATAGTTTCCCGGATCATCTCTGGAAACTTTTTTAAAAATTGGCATTACATTTGCGACCCTCCAGTCTTCCGGTATCATGCTTGATTTTAAAGATCAATTACATATTACTAACAATAGTTCTGCAAGTTCATTTTTAATTCTATTACAATAAAATAACAACAACCATTTCTAAAGCGCTACTAGGGTTACGCAGCACTGTACAATTCAAACATAGAAGGACAGTCCCTGCTCAAAGAGCTTATAGCATAATGTTGCCATTTAGGACTAGATTCTATATATGACGCCTAAAAAATCAGCGTTGAAATGAAATATGCGTAGGCATATTCTATAAAGTACGTCTAAATTTAGGTGTACTTTACAGAATAAACCTAAAGTTCCTCACGGTTTATAGAATACACTGAGCACACATCCATGAGATTAAATTTAATCACAGGCAGTTATGCCAAATAAAACTTGGTGTAAATACTGATGCCTCAATTACACGTGGACCATGTGTATTCTATAACCATGTGCATAGATTTTAAAAATGTCCATGACCTGCCCATTCCACGCCCATGGCCATGCCCCCATTTCAACTATGCAACTTAGAATTTACGCACATCACGTTACAGAATATACTTTGACAGTTCTGCGTGTAAATTCTAATTAATGCCAATTGACAATTATCAGCTCCGATTGGCTTATTAACTAATTAAATTGTGTATACAAATCCAGAATACAACTGGATTTGTGCATGCAACTTAAGTCGCACTATATAGAATACTGGGGTTATTGTGCATTCAGAGACAAAAATCATGTATTCTTCCCTTAAAGTTGGTATTTCAAATCCATGACCCTTTACAGTAGAGACAATTCTGAAGCTACTGCACAGCAGCAACAAGTTAAGCTGCATTTTAATATTATCCTGCAGCTTTATGTAGCTGAAGGCCCAGAGGGAGAGCAAAGCAGTCCAAGATTCTGTTTACAGTATTTATCTATAAATGTGTGCTTTGCACTCCATGCTAGTTGGGTTTAATTGGTAGGCTTACTTTTTGATTAATTGTACTTCTACCATATCATTGAGAGCTCTTGTCATTCTGACAATAACATGGCAAGGAAGCACTCTCACACAACCTTTAATGATCAGCCAGTTTATGGTCTTACAGGATAGCCATGCAGTAGAAATATCTTTCTGAGAAGTGGCACTATGACAAAGACGAGATGTGCTTCTGAATTGAAATTCACTGATAAGACACCATTGTGGAACTATATTGTCAAAATGTCAACATTTTAAACCCTTTAAATAGTTTTAAATGACATTTAAGGATTTGAGACATGAATATCTGTCCCTTTTCCCTGCTCCCAGAGTGCTTTGGGAGAAAAATTACATAAATTTTGGTTTCATGTGTCTGATATTGTATATCAGAGTAACATTGCCACTGACTTCAATTACTAGGGGGTCCTTTTACTAAAGTGCGATAAAATGGTTTTAACCAGGGGGCATATCAGGGGCAGAGAGTGGGCGTTCTGGTGCTATCTAATTAGCATATATATATTACCGTATGCTAGCTGGTTAATGCACAGATAATGCAGGAGCCCTTACTGATTACAAAATGGGTGGTGGTTAGTGCTCCCATGGTATTTTTTTAAAGGTTGCATGCTAATGGTAACATCAGTGCATGGCTATTAATATAAAAACAAATAGAAAATTGGAATTTTATGACTGCAGTAAAAATGGCCTTAGTGTGCAGGAAAGACCTGCGTAAGGATGCACTAAAATCTATTTTCACCGTAGCTTAGTAAAAGGACCCCTTAATTTTGTAATATTTTTAAAGTGATTGGCTATGAAATGTAAATATAGGTCATGGGGTCAATAAGGACAGTTTTGGGGATTATTACATTAAACTGTCATAAACAATGCATTAGAAGATTCCCAAAACAGTATATTACATGAACAGCTAATTATAAATATTGAAGTATATGTCTAGCGACTGGCTGCTGGACGTTTTAACTGTGGCACACACATATTGCAGGTAAAAGTCAAAGCACTTTATTTATGTGTACAAGGGAACTAATCACCCCTGTTTACTCACAGACTTAGTACTTCTAATACATTTTCTTTAAGCACAGGTCCACTTTCAGTAGCCTGTCCCCGACATGGCTATATCCTTCAATATACAATCAGCATAATCACAGTTCCAAGAGCCAAGGGATAATTGGCTTACCTTAGCAGTCTTCAGTTACCTCTCACACAACCCCTGGAGGCAAAGATTTGAGGCTTCTTACAACCCAGGATGCAAGCATCTGAGCTAGGACCACTTTTCTTCCTTGGAACTACCCTCATGTACTGCAGCCAAGCCAGAACACCCTGTGAGGATCCATGCTCAGGGCCTCCATGTCCTGTTCTGCCGGAGCGCTTTTAATTTCCTGCTCTGTGTTTGAGCCTTGCCTTCCAGGCCAGTCAGGCTAGCATACCTATTCTTAAAGTGGCTCTGCTTCAGTGAGGGAGTGTTACTCTGCCTTATACCACCCACTCCTTCACACATATTAACCACTTTATTGCTTAGTCCAGTTGTTCCAAACCAGGTCCTGGAGGCACCCCAGCCAGTCAGGTTTTCAGGATATCCACAATGAATATTCATGAGAGATATTTACATGCACTGCCTCCACTGCATGAAAATCACTCTCATGAACATTAATTGTGGATATCCTGAAAATCTAACTGACTGGAGTGCCTCCAGGACCAGGTTTGGGAACCACTGACTGAGTAGTTCAAAATCCAATATGGCAAATGAATTTTGCAATGATAAGCCATGCCTAAAGTTAGGCACAGTTTATAGAATAGCACTTAAGTGCAGGGGTCATGCATAAATTTAGGCGTATCCATTTGCATAATCAAAAATGTGCTGCAAATTCCCTCCCTAAATTTATGCGCTGAACCCCCTATTCTATAATTGAACACTTCAACTTGAATTGCGCACTTAACTCGAATCCACACCCATCCTTCGCCCCAAAACACCTATGACCCTCCCATTTCCATGCCCCCTTTTCCGGAACATTCGTAAAATTTAGGCATGGATCATGTGCCTAAATTTACACATGTACATATTAATTGATTTCAATTAGTGCCAATAATTGCTTGTTTAAAAGCCAGTTGTTGGCACTAATTGGTTTATTCAATTAGGGGTCGTTTTATTAAGGTGTGCTTAAAATGGCCTGCGGTAATGTAGGCGCATATTTTGACTGCTGCAGGATCATTTTTCAGCGCACCTTAAAAAATGCCTTTTTTGGGGGGGCAAAAAATGGTCATGCGGCAAAATGAGAATTGACATGCGTCCATTTTGGGTCTGAGACCTTACTACCAGCCATTGACTTAGCAATAAGCTCTCACGCGTTAACCAGGCAGTAATGGTCTATGCACATCCAAATGCCGATTACCGCTTGTGCACCAGAAAATAAATATATTTTCTGATGCACGTACCAGATGCGTGTCAAAAATGAAATTATTGCTCAGACCACGCAGTAGCCAGACTGTAACTCAGAACTAACATGAATTAGGCATGCGTAAGTGCTTACGCAGCTTAGTAAAAGGACCCCTTAAATTGCACACACAAATTGGACATGTGCCCAAATTTTCATGTGCAATTTTTGGAGTTTTATAGAATTAGGGAGTTTATGTCAGGTGCCAAGAAGATGCCTATTTGGAGCTTATTTTATAAAGGAAAGTAGACACCTACTTTCCTTTATAGAACACTAATGTGGCAGAGCAAATATGTACATGTATATTTCAGGCTGGTATAAATCCTCACTCAGAGTTTACAAAATACATGCAAATTATAGTATTCTATAATTTATGGGCATAGGGATACATTCTATATATGACGCCAAAAAAGTGCTATTTTGTAAAGCCACACTTAAAGTTAGGCGCAGTTTACAAAATAACACATACACTTGGGAATCATGCCTAACTTCAGGTATGGCCATTTGCACCAACTGAAACATGATACAAATGCATGTGCCTACATTAGGTGCATATCCCCATTATCTATCCCCATATCCCCATGCATAAATTTTAGGAATGCCCCCATTATACCCATAACAGGTGGGAAAATGTGGGATATAAATGTAATAAATAAATAAATAAATAACCCTCCCATTTCCGCACTTCCTTTTTCAGATCACGTGTAAATTTCAGGTGCAGCTCCCAAACCTAAATTTACACAGGTAAATACCAATTAAATCTAATTAATGGCAATTGTTAAAAATCCAATTATTGGCGCTAATTAACTCATTCAATTAAATTATGCATGCAAATTAGGTACACACCCAAATTGACAAGCACAATTTTTGGCATCTTTTATAGAATTAGGAGGATAATGTGCACCCTGCCTATGCTTTACCCAGACTTTGCCCATTTGTATGTCCATTGCATTTTGGTGTCATGCTTTAGAACAGCAGGTATCCAGAATATAGGCATTTACACACATTAACCCTCATTCAGGTTGCATACATTTAAGCACCTTTTCTATATTTAAATTTATAGAATACTGCCACTCTATGTAGCTAAGTATATACTTAAACACATAAATGGCAGTTGCATGCACAAGCACTATTTAAGAAGTACACGCTCAAATGGCTTAGGGGCCCTTTAACTAAAGCTTAGCACATGTAGTAAATGTTGAACATCCTACTTCATATCTATGGTCCAGAATGCACTTAACACACGCTAATTTCTGTTGGCACTTAACATAAACTCCCTAATTCAATAAAACTTACCAAAAATTGCACATGCAAATTTGAGCGCACGCTCAATTTGTGTGTGCAACATAAGGGGTCCTTTTACTAAGCTGTGTAAGCCCAATGCACATCAATTCTGAGTTACTGCCCGGCTACCATGTGGCTCGAGCGGTAATTTCATTTTTGACGCACGTCTGATACGCTAGTCAGAAAATATATTTTCTGGCACACAGGCGGTAATCAGCATTTGGATGTGCATTGACCATTACCGGCTGGTTAATGCATGAGATCTTACCGCTAAGTCAATGGCTGGTGGTAAGATCTCAGACCCAAAATAGATGCATGCCAATTCTCATTTTGCCGCATGACCATTTTCGCCCACCTCCAAAAAAGGCAGTTTTTTACAGGTTCACTGAAAAATGATCCTGCTCGCAGCCAAAACATGCACCTACATTACCGCAGGCCATTTTCAGCACACCTTAGTAAAAGGACCCCTAATTGAATAAACCAATTAGTGCCAACAATTTGTTTTTAAACAAGCAATTATTGGTACTAATTGAAATCAATTAATATGGACATGTGTACATTTAGGCACATGATCCACGCCTAAATTTTACAAATGTTCCGGAAAAGGGGGCATGGAAATGGGAGGGTCATAGGTGTTTTGGGGCGAAGGATGGGTGTGGATTCGAGTTAAGTGTTCAATTATAGAATACGGGATTGAGCACATAAATTTAGGCAGGGAATTTGCAGCACATTTTTGACCCCTGCACTTAAGTGCTATTTTAAAAACTGCGTCTAACTTTAGGCATGTCTTATAGAATAGCACTTAAGCATTTTTCCACTCTGATATTTTATGTGTGATTTATAGCATTCACCCCTAATTGACTCTTTATAGAATTACACTCATAGGGCACACATATCTTTACATCTTCTTCAGGACATGTTAAATTTGTTTGAGAAATCTGTGAACCATAAGAGCCTATTTTATAAAGGCACATAACAATGTATGTTGCAAAGCCTAATATCCAAGCAAAAAAAATATTTATTTAGTTATTTAAGCATAGAAAATGTAATTATGATGGAACAAGTCCACAATCTGGATGGAGGACTGTTGTTAATAATGACAATCAGCAAAGAAAATATATAATACCTAATGCACGGCTCTTATTACAATAATCCCATCTAAGCCAGGTGTTAAATATTTCATATAAAAAAAACAAAACACTTCAACCCTCCTCACTCTGGATAAAGCTTCATGGATGTTGCATAAAATAGGAACTTTAACAATAATTGCTCTTGATTTAGAAGGAAACTATGATTCAAGCCAAGACAAATCTAAATCTGGAGGTAAAACTCCATACACAATATATTCAATGCATTAACAAACTCCTTGTCCAGATAATAAGTGGAAACACTTCAACAAATCTCTATTCAACCCAGAGGCAGCTTCATGTGTAAATTTGCATCCTTTTCTCGTAATTAGCATGGCTGTTTAAAGACTACAGATACATAAAAATGAATTACCTGTAACTTCCTATCTTAATAATTTTTTGACCTTTTTATGCTTCACTTGTTTACAGTGACATTTACTTTTCAAGAACTCCTACTTATCAGAAGATTGCACATGGAAGACAGACGATTAATCAAAGATGTGAGTCTGCAACAGTAGAATCCTGCGAGTGTACCAGCAACCAATCAGTTGCTTATCAAATCTCCACTCCACCCCAGTTCTGTCATGGCTGAAACAGGCATTTCTTTTAAGATGCTGTTAATGAAAAATCACTGATTTACTTAATCACAGCCTGACAAGCCCTACACATTCATGGCAATCCAAGTGACTGTGAACTATGCTGATACAAAAGGTAATCTGATAAAAATCAGATTGTTTACAACATTAGAATGAATGGCTCACCACCTATGAACTGATATACTCATTTCTCCTATATTTTTGATGCAATTTAAATAAGCATATTGAACAACGTTTTAAAAGGGTGTGCAAATTAGAATTGAGATGTCAAGGTTGGGATCTCTGAAGTTCTGATAGTATTTTAAAACAGGATCTGCCAATCTAGAGTCTGTTCAAACATACATCTTAAATTTTCAATGGGCACAACACAGCAAAGTAAATGTGTATGTGCCAACATTTCAAAACAAACACATTTATATATGGGAATAACTGATCCCATTGAAAAAAAAAAAGATTGGGCAGCAGCAATTACGGTGACAACTGGAAAAAATCACAGCAAGACATTCATATCAAATCATGTGGGCATGCTCTTTGTTTTGATTTAGCAGAACTGTGTACACAGTCCTCCTAGACACCTGAGCACTGTTTTTAGCAGGTGCAGACATTGGTGCTGATGTTAGATGTCATCACATTATTTGCTCAACCTGGATTCAGTGCCAAAAATGTATGTCAGTGCCTAAGTTATATAAAATCAGGGTGTTAGCAAGCAAACCTCCTTCCCTGGGGAGATAAAGACAAAAGTGGAAGCATAGTCATATTCTTGATGGCATGAGTCATCTGTGACCCCAGTACAAAAGAGCACTGTTTGCATGCCACTTCTGTACCTGTGGCAATGGAGGATGAAGTGAGCAACTGAAGGTGATAGCTACAACTGGGATTTGGACTCACACCTCTGAATGGTAAGTAACTGTTCTAACCACTAGACTACCTCATCTACTACATAGCCTACTTAGCAGAGTTTAAAAAGGGGTTAGACGGTTTCCTAAAGGACAAGTCCACAAACCACTACTAAATGGACTTGGGAAAAATCCATAATTCCAGGAATAACATGTATAGAATGTTTGTACGTTTGGGAAGCTCGCCAGGTGCCCTTGGCCTGGATTGGCCGCTGTCGTGGACAGGATGCTGGGCTCGATGGACCTTTGGTCTTTTCCCAGTGTGGCATTACTTATGTACTGGCTCAGTCATCTGTACAGATCCAATAGGAGAGCAACATGTTCAAGTCAGAAGGTAAGACTGTCATTTCCATATATCTCATGCCATAAGAGCCAACTTTTCAAAATTATTGGGGGTGCTAAGCCCAATGGAAATAACCCCTCCCTGGACACATACAAGGAATTTTCTCAATATTGGGGGTGCTCAAGCACCCACAGCACCCACAGAGTCGGCTCCTAAGTCTCATGCTCTGGAAATAAAAGTGTGGAATGTGGAGGTGGAGACAGGAGAAGTGATGTAATGCCTCAGTGTGAATAGCAAGGTAGCACTGTGAAACATCTGTCAAGTGCCCGCCACTCAAACTCTCTCACCCTATCACCCCTTCACTTCACACAGACAGAAGAGTTCAGTATGGTGAACTTTACTACAGATGGTTCTCTTAGAGGTCTCTCACGGAACAGCTCCCAGAAAGCATCAATGCTCAGTAAACGTTTGTCCCTCACCCCTCCTACACACCATGAAACACACTAAACAGTCTAGGGCATATATTAAGACTGAAGGAGGTTGCCAGTCTGCCTCCTGCAGACAGCGCTGAGCCCCGATATTCAGTGCTGGTCCATTTCCTATGACTGGCATTTCCTATCCAGTTTATTTTTGTCAGGTTCCAACCTAACTGGTCAAGCCACTATTCAGCGGAGGGGGGGGGGGGCAGGGGCAGTGGTGGCAGAGGGTGGTGCGACAGCCAAGGTTCTGAGGTGTGGTGGTGGTGGCAGCAACATAGTGCAGATTCTATGCAAACATGTGGAATTCTGTACAAATTCTGCATTCCACAGTCACACAGAATTTTGGCAGTTTAACTTATGGATTCACAGTACCTTTCATGTATTACTGCTGAAACCATTAATATTGAGAAAGATGGCTACAACTTTTCCAACCCCACTACCAGCTGAGACAGACCCAGAAAAGGAGTACAAGGTTCAGGATATGAGGCAAGTTGCAGTACCTTATCGCCTGGAAGGGCTTTGGTCTAGAGGACAATTCTTGGGAACCTGCAGCTCTAGTCCATGCTCTAGTCCTTCTCTGAAGATTCCACCACCTGTTTCCTCACATGCCCAAACCCAGGACCAGACGCAGGAGTAGTTTTTGAAAAGGGGGTGCTGCCATGGTCTTACTGTGACTTCTTCCATCTGATGCTCTCAGTTCCTTTCAGGGCCGCTGTAGGATGGCGGATTACCTTCTGTCAGCTGATCGCTGCTTTCCTAGGGCAGGTGCACAGGTGCCACAGCCCTTAATTTATTGAGCTAGTGGTGGGAACCTCCAGGAATGGGTCTGTATTGACATCAAGGATCTGGGCATATTTCACAGAAGCTCAGACCTTTGCAACTCAGAGTTCCATTCTCACTAGTTCCTGAGTTCAAGCCTTGCTTGTTCCTGAGTTCCAGCCTCACTAGTTCCTGAGCTCCAGCCTCAATAGGTCCTGAGTTCCAGCCTCACTAGCTCCTGAGTTCCAGTGTTCCAGTCTTGCTAGTTCCTGAGTTTTTGCATTACCGAGTCCTGAGTTCCAGTCTCACCTAGCAATAGAGTCCCTGCTTTAATGCAAACACACTAGCTGGATCACACTTCCATGCCCATTTCCTGCCCGTGACAGGATCTCTCCCCAAAATATTAAAAAAAAAAAAAATATTGCATGATTAGTGCACACAAACTGGCAAATTAATGCAAACCCACAGATTCTATATATCGTGCTGAGATTTCCACATGGAAATCAAGTCATATTCCATAAAAATGCGCATAACCTAATTGCTTAACAAGCAATCTGCTGATTATTGCCAATTAACAAATTAATGACACTAATTAACATTAATTACAGTTTATGCACAGAACTGTCTAGGCGTTTTCTATAATGTGCTGTACATAAATTTGAAGTTCCATATTTGAAAGGGTGTGGTCATGGGTGTACAATGGGTGTGTCGTGGGCATTACTAAAAACTATGTGCGTTGTTATACAATACTCCCGGTCTGTGCCTAATTTAGGCATTGGCGTTTACACCATGTTTTACTTGGTGTAACTGCCCACAACATTTAGTCATGCATACTGGCACTTGGCATATTCTATAAACCACATGGAAATTTAGGTTTATTCTATAAATCACGTCTAAATTAAGGCATAGTCTATAGAATGTGATTAGACAAATTTCATTTTGACGCTGAATTTTTAGGCATGATATATAGAATCTAGTCCAAAATGTAAAAGTATTTTTTCATATGCTAAATGTGTGTTAGGGCTTAGCACCCTTTGGTAAAAGGACCCCGTAATGTACTTATAGATCTGTGGCTTCATAAACACTTATATCTGAAAACACTGCTCCTAAATATTGCTTTACAGCAACTCATATTCCAAGAGTAACCATGGAAGGAAATACATAAAGTGTTCCCTTAGAGTAACTTAGCCTTTTCTCTTCCACTGTCAGTTTGTCTCTTTTATGCTTTTGTCTGTTGTGAGTATATATTTGCTTTCAAAGTGTTTTGGATGGGCTTTCACAGCACTGTCAGGACAACTGCTTGACATCATAATTGCTGATTTTTAAACTACGAGTACAGTGATAAAGATACAGTTATTGTGTTTAAAGAAGGCGAAATATTGCTGGAAAGATGGCAGCAATAATATGCTTCTTAAGGAATCTATTAGTTTTTGATGAGAGAGAATGTGTTTCATCTTAGGCTTGCTATATTCTCAACTCCCCTTTTACAAAGCTGTACTAGCAGCTGCTGGTGCGATAATGCCGACACAACCCATTGCTGCACGGCTTTGTGAAAGGGAGGAACGATAGTTGTTGACTATAGCAATCTACTGACAAGAAAGTTTGCACTGTATTTCTAGTAGACATCTTTTGAAACATATCTCTTTATAAGGAAACTCAATAAAAATCCACCAAATTAGTTTGGGTAGTCATTGAAAGTTGCATGACTGAGGATCAAGACAACAATTTCTAAACACATTTGGGGTTGAAACAAGATTTTGAAAGTACTCACTGTTCAATTCAATGTACAAC
Organism: Microcaecilia unicolor; assembly: GCF_901765095.1. NCBI lineage: Eukaryota > Metazoa > Chordata > Amphibia > Gymnophiona > Siphonopidae > Microcaecilia > Microcaecilia unicolor. Next base: position 89,839,506 of record NC_044035.1, read on the forward strand.
CTAGACATTTTCACCATCGCCTTTTCCACACTCAGAAAGCACACCTCTCCCTCTTTAAAGGGTCCTTTTACTAATTTATTCATAATTACTCTTCGATGACCACAATTAAGCCCTAGCACACACTTACTGCAGCTTAAAAGGGGTTTACAATTGGGATTTACACAACTTTCTTTTTTTAAATGGAGTTCCTTTTTTTATTGTGCTTGTAATTTTATTGTAAACTGCTTTGTTTTGTTTATACAATTTAAGACGTATATTAAGGTGCTCATTTTCAAAGCAAAAAGTAACCTATGTAACTTTTTAAGTCTATGTGCTTTGAAAATGAGCCTCTTTGAGCTACATTCTATAAATGGCATTCAAAGGTTGGTGGCAAAAAAAATCGGCGCTGAAGAGTATTTTATATGGGGCAGACTAAGTTGTGTATCCTTTATAGAATAGGCTCAGAAAGTCACATAGCGCTGTTTACAGAATAAGGTTCAGCGCTGATATTTTTATGCGCATATTCCATACAAAAACCACACACAATTTCCATGCCAATGTCAGCATGCACTGATTTCATCGTGCCAATGCGTGGTGATGTCATTTGTATGAGGACAGTAGACAATATGGCAACAAGCCAATTTTCAGTGAGCCAGAAACTCTCCTCCTGTTCCTTGCAAAAGAAAAAATATATTTTCTCATGCCAGGCAACAGAAGGAGTGACCTAGTGGTTAGAGCACTGGTCTTGCAATCCAGAGGTGGCCGGTTCAAATCCCACTGCTGCTCCTTGTGATCTTGGGCAAGTCACTTAACCCTCCATTGCCTCAGGTACAAACTTAGATCGTGAGCCCTCCTGGGACAGAAAAATATCCAGAGTACCTGAATGTAACTCACCTTGAGCTACTACTGAAAAAGGTATGAGCAAAATCTAAATAAATAAAAATAATAAATAAATAATACAGGAGGGCCTGGCAGCACCTCACTGCAAACTGCAATGAGCAAGCCTCCTTCCCTAGGGAGGTAAGTAAAAATTGCAAGCAGGGTACAGTGAAAAAAATTGACTGCATCAGTCAGCTGTAACCTCCAGCATAACAAACAATTATTTGCACGCCACTGCTAAACTTGTAGCAGTGGAAGGTGAAGGAACATTTCAAGGTGATGGGTAGCAATGGTAGGGTTTGAACCTGCCACCCTTAAATATCAAGTCAGCTGTTGTAACTGCTAGGGTGCCACTTCCACTCCCCAATGCTGACTTGCACAAGAGGACATATATCATAACCATAAGCTACAACAACAGGTAACTCCACAGGAAAGGAATCCTGTTTAACAGAAGGACATGAAGTCAAGGAAGCTCAAAAAAAAAGGTCCTGTGGTTCCAAAATCAGGTAGTTGAGGTCTCATCATCAATATATTTCTCCAATGGTCAAAGCTTTACAGTCAAATCTGAAACCAGAGTATTAGGGGTCTTGATTGATTCTTCACTCACCTTCTGTTCCCATATTAATCAGCTATAGAAGAAAACACTATTCAAAATGATACGGTTACGTCTAGTCAGACCATTCTTTGACTAAAAAGCCTTCGCACTACTAGTCCAACCGTTAGTCCTACCTCACTTACATTACTGTAACATGCTATTTCTTGGTATTAAGTGTCAATATCAGAAAAAAACTGCAAATCATACAGAATACAGCTGCAAGACTAATATACAGGTTGAATAGATATACTAGTGTTTCAATTTATCTAAACAAACTGCACTGACTTCCCATAGCAGAAAGACTCAGATTCAAAGCTGCTTGTTTAGGTTTTCAAATCTTACAGGATTTCACCTTTGAACTGCTGACTAAGACTGCTTCACTATATTTGGTCCAGTTTAACAAACTGAAACAACAACTAATGTTAGCATCACCATCTCAAAAGATTTTCAGCTCTCTACTCCCCGTACTTGGAGTCAAAATATGGAACTCTCTACCTATTTCCATCAGAACAGAACAGAAAACAGCTACCTCATCAGAACAGAACAGAAAACAACTACCTCACCTCAGGGGCATAGCCAGACACCCAAGTTTGGGTGGTCCTGGACCCAAGGTGGGTGGGCAGAACTCCACCTTGTCCTACAAGTGATTTGGTTTCTCCCTCTCTTGCCTGCATGCCATATAGTCTTTCAAACATCCCCTCTCCCCCGTATATCTTTTAAATAGCAGATTTTCACTGGCAGCAAACAGTTGTTGGGAGTTTTTGGCTGGTGGGGCTTGGGGTCCCTGCAAGCTACATTATAGGTGTGCTGCTACTTGGTAGGCCTGAACCTAAAGTGGGTGGGCCTGGGCCCACCCCAGCCCACCCTTGGCTATGCCACTGCCTCACCTTCAGGAAGAGGCTAGAAACCTTTCTCTTCCCAAAGATTGCTTCATAGTAATCCATCATGACTTCTACTTCCTAATATCATCCATTATCCTTTCTTGTAATATTTTTAGTCTCATGCGTTACACCAATGGACTCTAATGTATTTGCAATTCTCTCCAAAAGACCGCTTCTCCACTTCAAGAGGTCCACCCCCCTCAAATCCCACTGCCACAATTGATAGAAATGCAACTTGGCTAAATTCAATGGTATCTCAATTGTGCTGCCGCAATATTCCTTTTATTCACTTCCAAACCACACAAACTCACAACTGAAGTCTCTGTTCCATTAGTCCAGCTACCCTCTCCCTAACCGTCCCATACCCTCTAGCCCAAAGCAAAAAGGCTCAGGCTCAGCCATGTTATTGTCCCTCCTGCCTACTTGTTTAGGGGTATAGGGCCCTCATTACATTTTTAGCACTCAAAACCAAACTGTTGTTTCCTAACAACCCATTCTATTAATCTTTCCATCTTCCGTTATCTTTATGGTGAACAAGAAAAATCTGCGCATTTCTTTCATGCCTGATGCATCAGAGTTCTTATTTTTACTTCTGGAAATAAATATATTATATAGAGAATTTTTGTTTTTACATCAGCAAAGACAGATACTATACTGTTCTAGGCAAGTATAGTGTTGTAGACAAAGTATAGTGTAGTTTAAACAGGCTTGAAATCGACACGTCTGATAGAGAGAATATATAATGCCAATTCCTACTACTCTCTAAAGATGTGCCTATGTATTGCTTTGTGAAAAATATGATAAAAATTACATAAACTTAAAGTGTAAGAAATCACCCAGCGTGTCACCAAAGCACACATCGGTGTGTCATTAAAGCAGAATAGAGCTATTAGCTACTTCTGCTAACGATGGTGACTATGTTCACACATCCCTCTGATTTCTTATTTGAATGTGGCAAATATCAAAAAGAAATAAATGTTGAAAATTTCAACTAACATATATCCACAAGACAATATCATAGAATGTGTACTAATTCTGCCCCAAAATACAACATAATCATAATCCAAACACTTAGCTATGGCATTCTTGAACTTGAGTGCAGCTCTATGAGGTGCCCCATTTCATATTCCTTCATCAGGACCTATATTTGCAGCCAAAACATATTCAGTTCTTAAATTGCCATTATGAACTTCATTCCATTAAAGCCAAGGGCTTAATGTTTTATCACCTGAGATCCCTTCTTTATATGCCCATGTAAATGACATAGCAGACGCAATGTCCCAAAATGTATCAATCTCTTTATTATATACACACTGATGTGATCATCACCAGATACATACTATCAATCAAAGACTATATAAATGCATTAAAGTCAAATAATGGTATTCCATTGAACAGTATCATTCATGCCCCATTCGGAGGTTAAATTTAAATGGAAAATTCAAAATTGTTCACATTCAGTTAACATTTGTTCTCTATCCCTGCCCAACCAAATTATGTGAACCTGCTCAATAATCCACCAATCATATTTCTGCTCCATACAGTGTTGCACCATAGGCACGATGACCACCTAATTTTTGTACTTGCTCTAATGTTCCCTCAGATGTATCGTAATCTTCCTAATAGTGCATCTCACATAATACTTGTCACATGGAAACCTGATAGCATACATTATCTGTTCTCCAAAAGCAGTGGAAGCCTTAATTTGACACCATGGTCCCAGCAGTAACTGTAAATTGTGTCCTTTCACTAAATCCATAACAGCCTGGACATTTGTACATATGGGTCGTCAGTTTGTATTGAAGCAAACAACCACCTGTGAATCCTTATATGTGATTTATGTCATGGGGTGAGGGGTTGAAGGGCAGCTTAATAGATACTTTTGCTTAAAACTGCAGGAAGCTAGTAGTCCTTATATGGCAATCCTCTTTTTCTAAATGGCCTGTAATCAGAAATTGTACCTTAATTGTAACCTTTTTGTTGAGCTAAACTAGGGGAGGTGCAGCTTATAGCCTGTGCAAAACACTTGGTTTTAGCTAATTGATTATATGGGTTTAAACTCTAGCTCTGCAGGAAGCTATGGCTCCAGGTGATTCTTTTTGCAAAGATGACTTGCACCAACCCCACTTACATTCAGACAGTAATGTTCAAGCAATATAATTTACTTTAACAAACTTTTATTTGCTTTGTTAGAGATAGAACTGAGGCTTAGGGCTTTCACACTGCACAGTCCTTCTGCAGAATATTTAATTTTCACTTGAGGTCGCACATTAGAAACTTTTAAGCAATGCACTTGTAACTCTGCTCACACTGAGGAATACTTATAATTACTCTGCATGCACAGATGAACTTAATTGCCTTGTTATCCACAGATTTGATGCTTTGAGAATGTCCACTAAAATCTTTGTCAATAGAATCCACTGAGGTATTCCAAAATTCTTCACTCCCCCTGAGATTTTTTCTGTAGTGTCCAAGATTTTTCACTGTACTGTTCTAGGCAAAGTATAGTATAGCTTAAACAGACAGCATAAAACATCCCCAAGTAGAAGCTTTAGCAGTAGACTCTCAATTCTTAAGCAAATCTTCTTTATTGTAGTACTCAGAATAAATTCCAACTTACATTTCAGTTGCTTGTAAAAGAATTTTTGTCTTCTGCAAATAGTGGGCCAGATTCCTATATAGGGGGCCTGAAAAATCCATGTGGAAAAAAAATATGCCTAAGTGCATTCTTTAAAGTATGCCTTCATTTAATAGAATAGGCTTAAATTTCCACACAGTATATAGAATACACTGAGTGGCTCTCCACATGACCAAATTCGGTCACGCCCATTTAGGCCATGTTTTACTTTGTGTAAATCCCAATGCCTAAATTAGGGTCAGATCAGATGTATTCTATTATAATGCACATAGATCTTAGAAATGCCCACGACTTGCCCATGGACACACACCCTTTTTACCTAAGCAACTTAGCACTCAGGCGCACCACATTATAGAATACACTTAGCAAGTTGTGTGCATAAATTTCAATTAATGCCAATTACTGCTGATAATTCTTGTTACCATCCAATTAACAGCACTGATTAGCTAGTTCATTAAGTTATGAATATTGTTATAGAATATGCTTCAATTTCCATGTAGAAATTGAGGCGCCATAAATAGAATCCTGGGGAGAGTCTGCATCTAGCCACCTCAGAGATAAGGAGATGGCCAGAACTTCAGTTTTGCTGAGAAGAAAATCGATAATACTCAAAAGGGAATAAGGGGAAGAAACTCAGGGAAAATAAATGGGAATGACTTAAGGAAATGGTAAAAAAATCTTCATGGAATTACAGTACTTTAAAGATGGATCCGTCCCTAGAACAGTTGCTGATCACAAAAGCATGCTAGCAAGACTGGACTTTCTCACACAGCCCATAGGGGCAGAGAGGGAGGGCTGGTCCTAGCTCAGAGCTAACAACCAATTGAAAAAGCTCACAAGGTGTCAATCACAGGATACTGCAAACTAAGAAAAGCATTCCTAATACACAGTGCTATTACACAGATAATGCAATTAAATAGAAATAATACTCATACTAAATATACGTGATAATACAGACTGCCTCTATGAATATGGGTGCAGAACAGACAGAAACCAAGTAGGTAATTACTCCATAAAAAATTAAACAAAAAATGTAATCTAACAAGCTATATGTATAGCTGTTCCCAGAAACTATGTTTTATTCTCATCTTTTGGGTTACATCAGTAGAGCACAGTGTTCGCTAAATTGTCATTTCTAAGATGTTGCTACATAAATTAGGTTTTAAAATGATCACTATTGTTCAGAATTTATTACTATGTCCTTTGCTGTCCCTTGTAGAAAATGCACCACACCAGCAGGGTATTAAACAAGCCTGTAAAACATCAGTGTGAAATAGGCTGTGTTTTTCCTTTTCTTCTATATATTGAGTAACATGTGGAAGAAAATTGCCTGTAAATAGATAAGCAGGCTAGAGAATGAATTACATATTTTCTTCTTTATGGAAACCTTTATTTTTTTGTACTGTTATCACATGTGAGCCTTATCTGTATGTTAAATATTCCAAATAGTTGAATTTAGAACTTTTGTAGTTAACATCTAATATTATAATGATAAATTATTAGGAATGAGCAACCTGAAAATATTCATTTTGTGCCATTTCCCATATTTCTTTTTACAGGGATCTTCATTTTGTTCCTTTTTGTTTGGTCATTTTGTCAATTTCTCAGCTGCTGATAGCAGTGTGCACTCTTTGGAAATAGTGCATACTATGAGGAAAGAGGTGCACTATTTTAGAAAGAGGGCACACTCTTTTTTTTTTTTTTATATGGCATGCATTGTTGTGATCCTGGGTGGTGAGCCCTAGGACCATAACTGGATTTCCGACCACGGCAGACAGGTCACAGCAGAGTTGAAGGAGAAGAGGCAAAATGAGAGCTTGGCACAGCAGGAAGTTAGGAGACAAGGCTGAAGCTTGGCAAAGCAGAAACTAGGAGACAAGCAGGACTTGGGAAGCAGGAGCCAGGTGACAAACTGAACTTGGCAAAATGTAAATTTTGTCATTTCACTAAGCACAAAATTAGTAGTGTCCAGTTATAGTATTACGTCCTATATGAATAGCATTGGGGTCTTTAGACATATTTACAGCCTAATATTATCTAAATAGCAACAGAAAATGCATGGATAGTGGAGTTATATTGTTTTTTTTTGTGCTAGCAGTCCAGAAAAACATATAAATCCATTTAAAAATTGATCATATTGCTCCTAATAAACTGTGGACATTATAATAAACTATGGGGACAATATCCAAAGCTATTTAAGTGGGCAGGGGATGCTTAACCGGGCAGCACCACTGAATGACTGCTCTACCTGGTCATCTTGAATCTAGGCAGAGTAGGGGAGTTCCAGGGGAGCAGTTGAGGAGTGGGCACTTATGTACTGGTGATCTTCATTACTGATGCCCACACAGCTAAGTGGGCAGAGAGAACCATACAGAAGGCATACCTAACTATGCTCACATGGGTACTTGCATAAGCTATCCTGAAATTTTCAATATCCCTTCTTTTCAAAACCCCCTCCCCAACATGGCCTGACTGCCTTCTCAGACGCAACCCAACCCAATCCAATCTACTCTCTTATATCCCACTAAATCCCAGAACTTTAGAAAGAATAGAAGATAGGAAAACACAATAACATCAAATTAAATAAATTCCATCAAAAGAAAAAAAATATACAATTATAATATCAAATGCTTCTCAAAAATATGGGTCTTCAAGGAACATTGAAACGAACTATAAGATGACTGACATTTCATCTGACTTGGTAAAGCATTCCAGAGAGATACTGCTTGATAGAGGAACAACGGGGTCCTTTTACAAAGGCATGCTGAAAAATAGATTGTGGTAGTGTAGGCGCGGGTTTTCGGTGCACGCCAGTCCATTTTTAGCACGCCTGTAAAAAAAAGGCCTTTTTAAACTTTTTGCCGAAAATGGATGTGCGGCAAAATGAAAATTGCCACGCATCTATTTTGTGTCTGAGACCTTACAGCAAGTCATTGACCTAGCAGTAAAGACTCATGCGGTAACCAGGCGGTAATGACCTATGTGCACCAAATGTCAATTGGCGCACGTCCGTTACATGCGCCCGACAAAAAAATATTTTTCAAATGACCATATCAGACCTGTGCCAAAAATGAAATTACCACAAGAGCCACGTGGTAGTCGGATGGTAACTCCATTTTGGCGCACGTTTATGCACAGTAAAGAACACTTTGTTAGATAGAGTCTAGATCTGAGGTTGAAGGTCAATGAAAAACCTAAAACCATATCCAATATCTTGGTATATTTTTGAATTGGAATAATCTCACCAGATCTTACTGTAGCCAAATATGGTATCTGTTGTTCATTCTTTTCAAACCAGCAGATGCTTGTTTTTAAAGCATTTAATTTAATTTTGTAAAAGTATATTCAAGCATTTAAGCTAACAATACAGTCAGAGATTTTAAAGAGTAGTGGAAATAAAATTAAAAAAAAAAATCATAGAAGCCCTCTCTACATGAGATGATCATCCCATTTTTATCTCCCCTCCAACCTCAACAATAGAATCCCCCATATGACACAACCCTTCCCATTCAGATCGCCCTCCTAGACCTAACCAAACAATAGAAGATCGCCACAGCCCATTAGGCCCCCCAGGCCTACCTGACTATCTCTGGTGGTCCATTGAGCAAGGTGGGCAGGGGTAAAACCTATTTGTTCCTATCCTGGCAGCTAAAACCTTATTGCTAGAGGTCATGTCCGACAAGGATATAGGGGCAGGGCTTCTATTCTTGGGGTCAGGTCCAGTAGGGGGGATTGGAATTGTGAGGGCTAGGAGGACCTGATATACTCTTATATAGGTCCTGGCTGATATTCACCTGGGACCCACATAAGTGTCTTATTTGGGTTCTAGTTAAATATTAGATGAGACCCACATAAGAAACAGTGGCCAACATATACCTGCATAACCCTGGATATTCAATGCCAGAGCCTGGACATGACTCAGCATTGAATATCCGGGGCTAATTTAGTCAGCAACAGTTCTTTTAAAAAAAAAAAACCAAAACACTCTCACTGGCTGAATATTGACAGATATAAGTTTACTAGGTGATTGTGTGGCCTCTAAGAATTTATTTACTGTTTATTTGCATATTGTTAGCATTCATATTGTTAATCCCTCTTACAGTTCTGGTAAAAAGATCTTTCCAGTTGATTGATGATAATCTTCAGTACCTTGTCATGATTATTAAAATTCTTTGAAAAGGTCAGGGCTCAGAATAAATGGTGCTCATATTGAAATCAAACTGAAAAAGATGCTACATGACCACAGTTATCAGTGATGCATTTGCAATACTTAATTGGGAATTTAGTTTTCACAGCACATATTCTACCTATGGGGCACGTTACATATCAGTCAGTAAGGCATTACAGGGGATCTTGTGGCTGAGCAGGCTGTATTCAATGCCTCCTCTGCATAGTTATTTCCTCCCACGCTAACTATGTTCTTCAAATTATGTGATTAGGGGGCATAACATTTGGGGGTTAGGCTTCCTGAGTTCATGGTACCTTACACAATGTCTACTTAAGTGGGGACAAATGGAGCATAACATTCTGTTATCCTGCAGGTTGGAAAGATCAGTTGGTAACAAGATGATGGAATAATATTGTATCAGCTGTTGAAGATATTTATTGCTGAAGTTATTAATTGCCAGTCAGTTAAGTGCCCTTATCTTGTAGCTTAGCGTAGCCCATAATGGTAGTACATCAAGACTACTACTATGGGACAAGAGATACTATTTTGAAGCTGGGAGCTGTTGAGACAGATGCAACTGGGGAGTATTCTTGCCTCCACTGGATTCCAGGAAGACTCTTAGAGGGTCCTGGGAGATCGGAGTGGGGTGTAGCTGAACTGTCTGGAATGATAGGGAATGGAAAATGGCATATATGCTAGGAGATTCAGGAGTGCATGATATTGTCACTTATGTCAAATGAGGTATTGGGGGGGTGGGGTATTTTTAATGTAATGGCTCCTTTAGGATCTGCAAGTAGCAGTACTAGGGAATGTAGACTGACAAGTCAACATTTCACTAACACAGGAAAAGCTGGAAAATGGCTGGAGGAGAGCATGACTCAACCTCTTTTGCCACCTGTATGAGATCCAGTTCTGTAGGACTTCCAGCATTAGCTTTAACCCTTGAACTACCAAGCTTTTTTTGTAACATGTACTACCGGGGGGTGATGGTGGTGGTATTTTTGTGGAATTATTAATTATTGGTCCCATGAAATATATCATTTAAAAGCTATTTGGAAGCCAGTTTAAACAAGTAGTCAACAGTGTTGGTTTCTAGCACTGTGCAGAATAGTAAGTATGAAACAACATGGATTGCAAAAAAATTAAAGGATTTCTTGCATATGCGCATCTTTTATTCTTCATAAACAACTTAAATTACCAACGAAGCAGATAAGTTGCAAATGGAAAGGTTTAACAAGATTCTAACTACTGCCTTAATGCTAACAGCAAAAATGAATTGATGTATATGCCTAATAATTCATGCACTGTTGCACACGGTGCAGGTGATCATTTTGGTTGACTACTTCAGACATGCTGGCTTCTTACAAATTCCACAGGGCTGCCTAACTCTGTTGGCATTGTTCTTCTGCTTCTTATAACCCTCTCGGTATGATTCCTTCACGCGTATGGCACATCTTGATGCGCTGTTGCTAATGGAACGTGCTGCTGAAGATGACGTGATTGGTCTTCCCAGAATGGCACCAATAGCTCACTGAACATTGTTCTGAAGTCCCCTCTTCAACTATTGGACGACTAGGGAAATTGCAAGCTCAGTTAGAAATAAGTGACGTCACTGACACTCCTTTTTTTTCCCTTCCACTCTGGATGTTTGTGCATCCAAATGACAAAGGAGTGTATGGCTGTTACATTGACAATTGTGTAGAAAACTAACATTGGTTATCTTCTTGATGCAACCTTACAACGGTAAATTTGAAACATCATATCTATAACGTTGACTCCACATTTATCTTCATTATATGCCAAAATGACCTCTGGTTTGTGATCCTCTCTCTAGAAATATCAGGTTGATTGTGTTCTGCTGTGAGTAGTAAAGCATTCCAATTCAGTCTGGGAATATGTGACAGCAACATAACTAGATCAGACCAAGCAAACATCATACTCAACACTACCCTGCCATCAGTCTTCTTCATTTCCTCAGGAATATGCAGCTGATTTGAGTTGATCTGACAATTGTCAGGTTATGGTTCATAATCAAGTCCTTGGTGAGGTTGACACTTGTGTAGTAATGGTCAATTGTAATGTTTCTTCCGGAACCATAGAGATGCTAGCACAACTCTTTCGCAATCGCTGAGGGACTCTGCATAAGTGTGTTCTTAGCTTCTGCATGACACATATCAATGTTTGACATTTGTCAGAACATGAAACAAAAAGCAATACTTCCCAGGTTTCTGAGGCATGTATACTCTGAATTGACATTTGCCTTGAGACTTTCACAAAGTTTCATCAGTGGTCACATGGAGGGGTATAATCGAAAGGGGCACCCATGTTTTCCTGAGGACGTCCTCGCAGGATGTCCCAGTGAAGGGGAGGGGAAACCTGTATTATCGAAACAAGATGGGCGTCCATCTTTCATTTCAATAATACAGATGGGGATGCCCAAATTTTGACATTTAGGTCATCCCTAGTGATGGTCATCCTTAGACTTGGTCATTTCTGATTTCCGGTGATAATGAAAACTAAGGACGCCCATCTCAGAAACGACCAAATGCAAGCCCTTTGGTCATGGGAGGAGCCAGCATTCGTAGTGCACTGGTCCCCTTGACATGCCAGGACACCAACCGGGCACCCTAGGGGGCACTGCAGTGGACTTCATAAAAAGCTCCCAGGTACATAGCTCCCTTACCTTGTGTGCTGAGCCCCCCAACCCCCCCTAAAACCCACTGCCCACCACTGTACACCACTTCCATAACTCTTATGGGTGAAGGGGGGGAACCTACATGTGGGTGCAGTGGGTTTCTGGTGGATTTGAAGGGATAACATTTACCACCACAAGTGTAACAAGTAGAGGGGTATGGGCCTGGGTCCGCCTGTCTGAAGTGCATTGCACCCACTAAAACTGCTCCAGGGACCTGCATAATGCTGTCATGGAGTTGGGTATAAAATTTGAGGCTGGCATAGAGGCTAGCAAAAAATATTTTAAAAAATATTTTTGAGAGTAGGAGGGGGCTAGTGACCACTGGGGGGAGTAAGGGGAGGTCATCCCCGATTCCCTCCGGTGGTCATCTGGTCAGTTCGGGCACCTTTTTGTGGCTTGGTCGTAAGAAAAAAAGGACCAGGTAAAGTCGTCCAAGTGTTAGTCAGGGATGCCCTTTTTTTCCATTATGGGTCGAGGTGTTAGGCATGCCTAAGTCCCGCCTTCGCTATGCCTCCGACACGCCCCCGGGAACTTTGGTCATCCCCGCAACGGAAAGCAGTTGGGGGACGCCCAAAATCGGCTTTCCATTATACCAGTTTAGGCGACCCTGTGAGAAGGACACCCATCTTCCGATTTGTTTCGAAAGATGAGTGTCCTTCTCTTTTGAAAATAAGCGTGATAGTCTAACAACGTGCAGTTATCTCTGCATCTGTCATTGAAAATGTCAAATACTTTGCATATATCTGCAAAGTCAAATGCCACTCTGTCATCTCTTGTGGCCTTGTCATCAAAATGTAGCACATGGAGCAGCGATTCAAACGAAGCATGTGGCATTGTGGCACATGCCCAAATTTCATTGGCGCAAGCAGGCTCAAACTTCATGACGCAAGCTGGATGTTTTTTGTTGAACTTTTCAGCCACTATCTCACCTTCTTTATTCGTGTGCTTTACTATGAGCTGAATCATTTCATCTGTGACAAAAATCTTGAAGATTTTGTTTTTTGAAGTAACATTGAAATGCAAATTACGTGGACCAAACAGACTCACCCTCCCCCTGCTGAGCCATCTGCACTGGCTGCTGGTTCTGGCCTGTCCCTCAGAGTCCTCATCCTCATCTGCACGTGAAAAGTAGAAGAAATGTTTCTGTTGCACTTGCTCACTTTCTAGTCTGTTTCAGCCTTCCTGAACATATTCTTCCATATGCACTCATATACCACAGGTGATGAGGATTGCCATTGTTATGCCACCATATAATGTAAGCCTCGACATCTCACAGTGCAGGAGAAAAGGGGTATGGTCCACTGTTTACCTCAGAAGCTAGGTGACAGACAGCCATACAACCAGGTAGGTAAAGAAGAATGGATAGTGGGAGTGGTCTGGAGGGCACAGTGAGAGGGCCACAGATGCCTCGAAAGCAAGAATAGTTACTGATTGGTGACAGGCCAAGGCAGAAGGGGAGGAAAAAAGACACCTAAAAATGACAGATACAGGGACCTCCAAACCGGTGAGCTGAGTTCTCCCAGACCTAGGCATTAACCACAACTCAATGCTGAATTGTTAGGACATGGGCCCTGATAACCAGCCTTTCAGCCTGTAGTCTGGTATGCCTTCTTATCACTCTCCCACCTATCTGATAACCTCTAGTACAGATGGATTTCCCATCAGCCCCCAAGCCCATGCTTGATGGAGAAAGGGTTAAATAGAGAGAGCAGCCAGCACATAGTATTCTCCAAACCTTACCTGACTACTCAACCTGTGTGTGTGGATGGATGCACTCCTAGTGAAGGAGCCTGTGCACCATGTACTCCTCAGGAGTGAGGTTCATGGGGTCCATATCTGGCAGGTTGGCTCCAGACTTGTACATCACATCCCTCTTCAGCTGCCTCCATTTCCTTTTGCAGTGCTCCACCTCTCAATTAGCATGGTAGACTGCATTTAGCTTGTGGCATATTGCCACTCAATCTTTTTGCTTGGTAAAAGCATCTAGTTTTTACCCTTTTGGAACAAACAGATTGCTATGTTGTGCCACTATCTTCTTTACTATGAGTTCATCCTCAGCATTGCTGGTTTCCCTTCCTACTAGGTGGAGTTTGTATGCCATTGAAAGTGTGGGATATGAAGTTTGAAAATCCTGAGATACATGTGTTTATAGGGCATTTTCGATATTTCAGCTGCGGCCACTTAGATGTTTTGGGGATAGACAATTTTTTTTAATAATGACGCACACATGAAAATATTATGGGGAAAATTACATCTAAATCAAGGAATTTATACACCATTTTCAAGCCTCAATGTTGCATTAACATTGCTAAGGGGGAGATGGCTTAACAAACTTTTATTCCATCTTTTTCTCTTCTTTATATAATTAGTCTAATTACTTATAATTACCAGAGGTACTGATGTTAGATTTTGTAAGTCTGTTATAACTTTACAACTGATATCTGATGCTGTGCTGGTGGGTGAGTAATTAAAGACTTTTAGTTCTCTCTAATTCCTGTTGAATTTTTTTGCCTGTAATACTTTTTAAGATGTTTAGAGAATAGCAAATCAAATGTGCAGCCTAGTATAAACCATGCGAGTTAGCCGGGCTGACTCCCGTAGTTGGTGCTGAGCCTGAATATTCAAGTCCGGGCTGTTTCCAGTGACTGGCATTGAATATCCAGTATATTTTTGTTGGTTTCAACTTAAATGGCCAAGTCAATATTCAGCGCTGGCCGGTGAAGTTGAAATCTGTCAAAGATAGGCCTGCTATTTCCGCTGTCCATTTTAGCTGCCAAACTTAGCCAGTGATGCGCTGAATTTTAGTGGATATCCGGCTATATCATGCGATATAGCCAGTGATCCATTAAGTGCTGCCCATGATATTTAGTGGGCAGCGTTATCTCCCACTGAATATTTGTGGATAGCTAGTTAAGTGCTGTCTATCCAGCCAGGTCCTGCTGGTTTGCAGCTGACTGGTTGCTATTGTGAGACAACAGACACGTGTATAATAGTTCCTTCCCTCCTGATGTATATATCCCCCATATTTGTATACAGGATTTTTTTTTCTCTTCCCTCACCTCTAATTTTATAAGATGATTTAAATATGTAAGTATGTAGACAGGAAGCAGCTATTTGCACATCTTCCTAAGCCTTCAACCATGCTGGTTGTGGGCAAGGCAGCATGCTGATGATAGAGAACTCTAGTCTGGGCACTGCCTAGGCACACCTGGTGGTTGATACCAGACTAGTGGCTAGTATGAGATAACACATATTTCCTTTGATTAGCTGTATGCACTGGGCCTGCAGGGTGAAGGGGGTATATGGGGTTGGGCTCCAGCTGCAAGCTGTTAGGCATAGGCAGGGAAATGCTTAGAATGGGCCAAATATGGACTACATCAGTAGCTGCTGCCCCCTTCCTTGGGGCGGTAATGCAAATGTCTACCTAGCATCTTTGTCGAGGGATACCTGTGATGGGAACTTGGTTCAAGGTTACAGCATGGAGCTCAACTGGGGGCCTGACATGCTAGTTTTCTGCACACTGATATTGCTGTCCACAATGAGGAATGTCCTTCCACATGCAGAAGTGTATATCCATGTTTTGCACGTGAAGGGAATGTCCTGCTATTGCCGCAGATGTTTTCTCGACAAGGGTACTACTACCACCATTGCACATTTTCCCTAGTGTATTTCTGATTGTCAGAGATGTTTATGATGTCTGCAATGCATATTTTTATTAAATGTTTTTTTTAAATATATTTTCGAATATCAGAAACGTTTATTTACCTTTTCCATTATGGAATTAGGGGACCAAAATTCAGCCAGCAGAGGGCAGTCTGCATAAGTGTCATGGTTGGCACTGACCCCAGATATTTAATGCCATCCCTTTTCTGGTGACTGACATTGAATATCCACTTTCATTTTTGGCCACCGGAACTTAACCAGTTAAGCTGACATTAAGCGCTCAGCGGTTATGTTCCTAACGGTTAAAAGATTTTCTCCTATTCTTTGCCTATGGGAGTAAGGCACAAAATCTTAGAAATTGCCTTTGAGACCTTGATATCCAGTTTTGTCAGTACCAGACTGGAAAGAGCATGCAACAGAAGGCAAAGAGGCACTTTTACTAAGCTGTGTTAAGCAGCTAGTGCAGGTTTTACTGTATGATAGATATTAGTGTAAAACTGCAGCAGTGTGGTAATAAAATCCATGCAAGGAAGCTTGGCGTGACATGGGAAGATTGTGCATGTGACCATCTGTGACAGCTAGCACACATGTTGGTACTGCGTGCTAGCTATAATAATTACTAACACAGCAGAAATTTACAATTAACTCAAGAGGAGGCGCTGAGTGCAACAGCACTGCCAACAGTCCTGTAGCACAGCCGCATAGAACAGAGCATCATTTCCCTTGCCTTCTCCTGATATCCTATTCCACTCTGACACCCCAACACCCCCGATTACAACCCACAGCCCTCTCAACACCTTCAATCACAAACATACCCAACCTCCCCAACATCCCTGATCACAACATCCAACCCCCTAGATCCCATACAGAATGCAATAAGTCCCTCCCCAAACCAAGCACTATGCACATATCAAGAGTAACACTACCCCAGTTCCCTTTATCCCCACTTCAGGATTTGAGAGGTGCTCAGAGGTGGTATAGTGGCCTGGGATGGGAGAAGTCCCCATTCGTCTCACCCAATCTGACTCTATGAAATATAATGGCTACCATGACCCACGGGTTACTCTTGTGGTACCACTACTAGGGGGAAATCCTTTTATCAGGTGCGTCAGGGAGTTGACGGTTGTAATTGGGGATGTAAAGGGGGTCAGGAGGATCAGATTTGGAGGGGGATTTGTAGGCGGGGGGTGCAGGCACAGCAGATCTGAGCACCATGATTTATTTATATCTGCATTGGCCAGCAGCACCTGCAGTGACAGATAGTGTGGTCACCTACACTATCTGATACTGCACATAATGCATTGCCATGTGGTATAAATGTCCTGTGTGGTAAAGCAAGGCAGATGCTTGGCACACCCTCTGAATTTATCGCACTGGCTTTGCAGTTATCATACATTAATTTTTGCTGCTAACTTGTCGTAAGTGCAAAATCTTACCAGACATTCTGTGAAAGAGCTCCAAAGTATTAACTGGAGCTCTAGAAGTAGTTTGTCATAAACTGCCAATGTCTTCACTGAAGCAAACTATTCAGTAGTATAGAGTTATACTCAGAATTGCCCTTCAGACATCTTTCAGGAATCATAAATTTGTGATTGTAAATGATCAAAGTTAATTAGCTGCTCAGCATTCTAATTCTCAGACTCCCAATCTTGCTGATTTGAGAGTTGTCCCCAAAGAAAGGCACGCAATCCAGCATAGCCCAATATAACAATGTCTTAATTAATAGATTCAAGACAATTCCTTATGGGTCAGACATCAAAGATAAAATAGAATGTAGCTTTTCTTTTTCATACAGGGCCAGATTCAGTAAATGGTGCTCAAATTTAGGCACTGGGAAAAATCCACACCAAGGAGGAGATTCTATATATGGCACCTAGATTTCTGCACAGAATACACGCGTAACTTAATTGGTGTAACAAGTCAATCAGCGTTTTTAACAGCACTTATCATGCAATGAGCACTAATTGGCAATTATCACAATTTATGCGTGGAAATCACTATCCAGCTTATAATCGAAAGACAAAAACGCCTATATTGCGACCTAAATCGGGAGATAGGCGTTTATCGCCCAAAAACGAATAACGCGGTATAATCGAAAGCTGAACTTGGACGTTTTCAACTGCACTCCATCGCGGAAGCGTACAAAGTTGACGGGGGCGTGTCGGAGGCGTGGTGAAGGCGGGACTGGGGCGTGGTTATCACCCGAACAGAGATGGGCGCCTTTCGCCGATAATTGAAAAAAAGTATGCGTTTGTA
Source organism: Microcaecilia unicolor (assembly GCF_901765095.1). Classification (NCBI taxonomy): domain Eukaryota; kingdom Metazoa; phylum Chordata; class Amphibia; order Gymnophiona; family Siphonopidae; genus Microcaecilia; species Microcaecilia unicolor. The sequence continues at coordinate 89,857,260 of NC_044035.1, forward strand.
GCTAGAATTTAGGGCACTTTTCCTGGACCCTGTTTTTTCACGAATAAGGCCCCAAAAAGTGCCCTAAATTACCAGATTACCACCAGAGGGAATCGGGGATGACCTCCCCTGACTCCCCCAGTGGTCACTAACCCCCTCCCACCACAAAAAATGATGTTTCACAACTTTTTATTTTCACCCTCAAATGTCATACCCACCTCCCTGGCAACAGTATGCAGGTCCCTGGAACAGTTGTTAGGGGGTGCAGTGGACTTCAGGCAGGTGGACCCAGGCCCATCCCCCCCTACCTGTTACAATTGTGCTGCTTAATGCTTAGTCGTCCAACCCCCCCAAACCCACTGTACCCACATGTAGGTGCCCCCCTTCACCCCTTAGGGCTATAGTAATGGTGTAGACTTGTGGGCAGTGGGTTTTGAGGGAGATTTGGGGGGCTCAACACACAAGGGAAGGGTGCTATGCACCTGGGAGCTCTTTTACCTTTTTTTTGTTTTTGTAAAAATGCCCCCTAGGGTGCCCGGTTGGTGTCCTGGCATGTGAGGGGGACCAGTGCACTACGAATCCTGGCCCCTCCCACAAACAAATGCCTTGGATTTATTCGTTTTTGAGCTGGGCGCTTTCATTTTCCATTATCACTGAAAAACAAAAACGCCCAGCTCACAAATTGTCAAATAAAACATGGACGTCTATTTTTTTCGAAAATACGGTTCGGTCCGCCCCTTCACGGACCCGTTCTCTCAGATAAACGCCCATGGAGATGGGCGTTTGCGTTCGATTATGCCCCTCCATGTGTATTCTATAAAGAACTGCTCCTAAATTGTAAAGCGCATGGTTCAAACTCAATACACATAGTTTAGAATCATGTTTATGGGCATGATTATGGGCATTTCGTGGGTGTTCCAAACGTTCTGCACGTAATTACAGAATATGAGTCAGTAAACCTAAATCAATGCATTCGGATTTATACCAGGTTTTTATTGGCATAAATGGGCTCGCGTAGATATAGGCACTATGGTATCGACTAAGAGTATTCTATAAACTGTGCCTAAATCTTATAGAATATGCTTAGTTCCATGTGGATTTTTTTAGGTGCCATATATAGAATCTGGCCCTAAGCGCTATAATATAAAAGGCTGAGCACCCTTTATAGAATAGCACTTAGAGCATATCCTGAGTCCAACTTTGGGCCTAAGGTCTTACACCAGCTGAAACCTGGTATAACTCCTTACGTGCAAGTTCTGTAACACTGCACCTAAATATATAGAATACCCCTGACCTGCCCATGCCCCTCCCATGGCCATGCTCCTTTTTGGGTTGTATGTGAGACATTTTGGGTGCACAGTGTTATAGAATAGTGTATAGGTAGATCCACATGTAAATCCAAATTAGTGTCAATTAACTCCAATTAATGTCAATAATTGGTTGTTAGCACCCAATTGACTAATTAAGAAACGTAGACAATTTTGGTGCTTAAAAATTAATTTTACCTGTGGAAATACGTCTTAAAATTGCCCTCACAATGAATGAAACTCTTCTATACATCAACCCTTCTAATCAAGCATAAACCCATATGTCCCTTTACAGGTCAGACAGTTTTGTTTCAACTGCAGTCACTTCAGAGAGAAGACTGAAAGGCCATGAAAAAGCATTTGCAATAATCTAGTCTACTAAGCACTAGAGCAGGAAGGAGACAATTTAGGGCAGATTTATCTAGGGATGAAGAATATAAACCTTTCAGAAAAAGAAGTAGGATTCGTTAATTAGAGCAGAAATATATTTATTGAAGTCAAGTCTCAAGGCCATACGGACACCTAATGAGATCACAGTCTCTTTATAGGGAATGGAAGTGCCTGAAATTAAAGGACTTATAGATGATAGTAAACTTCTCCTGCTGGTCTGTAATGGGTCAGATATTTAGCTACTAAGCTTGAGCTTTTATGTGAAAAGCCATTTGCTACAATATCTAATCAAGCATTAGTCTCTGAGATCATGACAAGGGGGATCAATAAAGGCAACCAATTGAAAGCTACCTGTAAAATGTATACAGTTAAATTGAGAGGCAGAATAAAGGTTGTTAGAGGGGCCCAAAAGATGTTGAAAAATGAGAGAGCCAAAATGGATTTTTGTGGGACACCAAAGATCAGTGAGAGGGGCAAATTCATAGTGCTGGAAAAATTACCCCTGAAGCAGCCATTGGTGGGGTGAAACTAGGGCCCCTGTTGGGATTTGAAAATGCATGTGGTTCCATGGTGTGACCTCACCTTGAGTATTGTGTTCAATTCTGGTCGCTGTATTTTAAAAAAGATGTAGTGGAATTAGAAAAGGTTCAAAGAACAGCAGCCAAAATGATGAAGGGGATGGAACTCCTCCCATATGAGGAAATATTTTTTCACTAAGCTCTGGAACTCATTGCCAGAGACTGTGGTAACTATGAACTCATGGGCGGATGCATTCCAGCTAAAGTTTAATACAGAAAAGACACAATGCCTTATATTATCATTGCAGTATAATAAAATCAACTATACCAATATAAACACACCAAACCATATTCTCCCTGTCGCGGATACCCTTAAACTCCTAGGTGTAACAATTGACCGTTATCTTAACCTAGATAGTCATGTGAAAAATATTATAAAGAAAATGTTCTATGCAGTGTCGAGGCTCAGAAGAGTGAAACCTTTTTTCCCAAGGGAGACATTTCACAAACTAGTGCAATCATTGGTACTCAGTCAATTGGACTATTGCAACTCTTTATAAGCAGGATGCAAGGCACAAATCATTAAGAAACTCCAGATTGCCCAGAATACCACAGCCAGACTGATTTTCGGAAAGGCGAAATATGAAAGTGACAAAACCCCTTAGAGAAAAATTGCACTGGCTCCCAGTGGAAGATCGAATTGCTTTTAAAGTCTGCACCTTGGTTCATAAAATTATTTATGGAGATGCCCCATCTTATATTTCAGACCTGATAGGCCTACCAATGAGAAACAACAAAAGTTCATCACGTACCTTCTTGAACATCCATTATCCCAACTGCAGAGGACTCCATTACAAATATATACATGCATCTAGCTTCTCATACATCTGTACACAACTATAGAATGAATTACAAATCACCATAAAAACATCACACGATTTGACAACCTTCCAGAAATGATTGAAGACTAACTTGTTCAATAAGACGTATAAAAAGGATCCCCCATAACGAAATGTCTCCTATACTACACCAGAAGCAATCAGTATGGACCTGTCCTAATTTGTTTATTTTAATTGCATCCTAATTACTGAACATTATATACTGTCCTGACCTCACTCATGCTATGTTTTATCTATTCATCCAATGTTAATCTTATATGTCATCATTATACATCTATTGTAATAATATTCCGATATTCTTATTCTGTTAACATGATTACTACGATATTTTATGCACCTTTTCTGTAACAACATTCTGTAATTCTACCATTAAGGGGATTGATGATGTAATATAATGTAAGTCACATTGAGCCTGCAAATAGGTGGGAAAATGTGGGATACAAATGCAGCAAATAAATAAATATATGAAGCCTTAAGTTGTACATGTTAATTTGGCTGCATGGCCAAATTGTGCACACAACTCAATTAATAAGCCAATCAGCATCAATAATTGGTATTTAACAACCAATATTAGTGGCACTAATTGATTAAATTAGAATTTACACACATATATTTCTAGGCGTATTCTACAATGTGGTGCACATAAATTCTAATGTGTGTAGTCAAAATAGGGCATGGCCATGGGTGTGGAATGGGCGGAATGTGGGCATTTAAAAAAACTATGTGCACTATTATTGAATACACCTGATCTGTGCCTAACTTAGGCACACGTGTTTAGTCTCGGTTTTAGGTGGCCAAAATGGGTACACCTAAATTTTAGTTGCAATAATGGAATGTAGACATAGAGGGGCATAATTGAACGGGGGCACCCATCTATAAGGGCGCCCATCTCTAATGACGGCCCCATAAAGTGGCGTACCCGACTGTATTATCGAAACAAGATGGGCGGCCATCTTTTGTTTCGATAATACGGTCGGGATGCCCAAATCTCAACATTTGGGCCACCCTTAGAGATGGCTGACATTGTTTTTTGCCGATAATGGAAACTAATGGCGGCCATCTTAAAACCGGCCAAATCCAAGCCATTTGGGCATGGGAGGTGCCAGCATTTGTAGTGCACTGGTCCCCCTCATATGCCAGGACACCAACCGGGTACTCTAGGGGGCACTGCAGTGGACTTCACAAATTGATCCCAGGTGCATAGCTCCCTTACCTTGTGTGCTGAGCCCCCTAAAACCCACTCCCCACAACTATAGACCACTACCATAGCCCTTAAAGGGTAATGGGGGGTACTAACATGTGGGTACAGTGGGTTTCGGGGTTTTTTGGAGGGCTCCCATTTACCACCACAAGTGTAAAAGGTAACGGGGGGATGGGCCTGGGTCCGCCTGCCTGACGTGCACTGCATTACCCGCTAAAAACTGCTCCAGGGACCTGCATAGTGCTGTGATGGAGCTGGGTATGACGTTTGAGGCTGGCATAGAGGCTGGCAAAAAAAATTGTTTGTTTTTTTGGGTGGGAGGGGGTTGGTGACCACTGGGGGAGTAAGGGGAGGGGATCCCCGATTCCCTCCGGTGGTCATCTGATCAGTTTGAACACCTTTTCAAGGCTCGGTCGTGAACAAAAAGGGACCAAGTAAAGTCGGCCAAATGCTCGTCAGGGTCGCCCTTCTTTTTTCCATTATCGGCCGAGGACGGCCATCTCTTAACCACGCCCCCGTCCTGACTTCGGTACACTGCCAACACGCCCCCTTGAATTTTGGCTGGCCCTGAGACGGAAAGCAGTTGAAGCCGGCCAAAATTAGCTTTCAATTATATAGATTTGGCCGGCCTTAGGAGAAGGCCGGCCATCTCCCGATTTGTGTCGGAAGATGGCCGCCTTTCTCCTTCGAAAATAAGCTGGATATTCTATAAACTGTGCCAAACTTTAGGCATAGGTTATAGAATCATGTTAACTGTGCATTTTTGGCGCCAGTTTTTAAGGCACAATTTATAGAATTTGGCACTTACAGTAAATAGAAAGACTATAAGTACTTGTATTCACATTTAAATTCTGAGACATTCATACTTTATAAATCTGTAGGTAAGTATAAAGTGACTGCCTTTGTACTGTCTCATAAGACCATTTTATAATAACTTATACATTTTAACCATCTTCTTTCAATACCTGGTATACTGAGAAAAACAAATAGGAAGTGATTTCAAAGGACACCTACAAATAATTAGAATCTCTGTTAATTCTGTAAAAATAGTAGAATGTCGTTTCTACGATAATAGTATACAAACTATTTTGTATTGTATGATTTTTATTCCACCTTTAACGAAATAGTGCAAACGGATTACTATTTAAAGACTTCCAATCAAAAGGAGCTTATAACAGAATTTCCAATTCATTTCAATAATAATAATAATAATATCTCCAGCCACTGATGAATTAAAATTGTTGATTTAAAGGCAAACATTTTAACTGCCTTACAAAAAGACAAATAAGGCATTATTTGGTGAATTTCAATGGGAATATTATTCCATATCTTGACACCTTGGAATACAAATGAACATTCTCAAATTGATTTTGAGATGATTTTCTTCACAGCGGGAAAGTCCAGCGTCAATCTTTTCCAACTTCTGAAATTATTTCTATTAGTTGTAATTAAGAGAAGCCCTCTCTCAGATACTGAATTTAAACCATACAAACCTTTATATACCATACAGGCAATTTTAAAATAAAATTGAGATTCTAATTTTAGCCAGTGTAACCTATTTAAACATAGAGTGGCTTCAAGAAACTTTCCTAAGTTAAAAATTAGACTTGCAGATGCATTTTGTAATAATAGAAGCTTCTTTCATAACTATAAGGCAATTAAACAATATAATAAATTACAATAATCCAAAGCTAGTATCAAAACTGCCTGAGTTATCATCCTCAAGTTTAAAGGGTTTAATAAAGATCTAACTGCCCTCAGGTGATGTAAATTGAAAAAAAAAATCTTTAACAATTAATTTATCTCAAATTCAAATGTCAACCTTGAATCTAAGGTTATCCCCAATACTCTAGATTTACTATCAAATTTCAGATATATTCCTGATGCTAAAGTAATCACCTTTGAGGAGATTCATTGCTGATCTCCAAACTATAATAACTTCATCTTCTGTGTATTTCATTTCAGAAAGTTGGATGTAGCCCAATTTTCTATAGTTGTAATACAATGTTTTACAGTTAACAGAGTATCATTAATGGTATCTTGTTCAAGACAAAGGATAAATATATCATCTGCACAGGATAATGGAATATATTCATATCTCTTAAATAATGCCCTAGTGGACTTATATATACATTGAACAATTGGGGCAATAGAGGAGATCCCTGAAGGACACCACATTTTGATGTCCAACTTGTTGATTCTACTCCATTTTTTACAACAAAAAGCAGAAAACCAATTAAAGATTGAACCTTCCATTCTTCCACGTCCATTTGGTGCAGGGAAGAACTAGAGTTGTAACAGCAGCTGTAACCCTGAATCAGCATGCAGCACAGATGACAGTTAGGGAAAGCTTGCATTTCTCCTCTTCAAAAAGAGGTCGGAATCTGATGTCTCTACAAATGACTCACAATGCTGTGAGTCATTTGTAGAGTCTGAGCTAACAGTATTTGCTTGTTGATTGCATTATATCATAACTGATATTTATATTCCATTCACAAACTTCTACCAGTATCTTTATAATCTTTCTAGCATACTTATTACACAAAATAAAGGATGATTTAAATCAAGAAGAAAATCTCATAACTATCAATTATCAAAATGTGTAAATTATATCCTTAGGACAACAGGCTACTGCATTTTGAGAGAAGTTAGAAAGCGCAGGAGAAACATAGACAACCATATTGTACTCACTGGATCAGTGAATTCCGGAAGGCTGGCTTGGTAGTTGAGAGGCCTACAGTCATGTGTATTATTAACCAGAACACAAGGGAGAAACATAGGCCCAAGATCATCTCCATCAAGCACATCAACTGTGAGAGTAGTTGTGCTTGTTTTTCGTTCATTAGGATTGGGAGCACGATCCTGAGAAAAAAAGCATTTACCAAATTATTTGCAGTATCATGAACAAAATCTTAAGTTCCCCTGCCTAAGTGTTCAGTTGTATAAGCCAGTGTTTCCCAAGTCCGGTCATGGAGTACACCTTGCCAGTCAGGTTTTCAGGATATCCACAATGAATATGCATGAAAGAAATTTGCACATAATGGAGGCCATGTATGCAAATCAAGTTCATGCAAATTCATTGTGGATATCCTGGAAACCTGACTGGCAAGGGGTACTCTAGGACTGGACTTGGGAAACACTGGTATAAGCCTTGCATTTACTATATAATTGTCACTGTAATGTTAGAAAAACTTTTAAAAGGGTAGCTGTGTTACCCTAGTGTAACAAAATTGACAGAAGCAGGTGGCAATTATAGATTAATCATTTTAGGGATACTTTCACTAAAATGCATTAGGCACTTATGGCTAGATTCTATACATGGCACTGAAAAATACCCATGTAACTGGTATTCTATAAGCTGCGCCTAAAATATTACAAACCTTATAGAATAAATGCTTAAGTGTAGAGACTGCACATAAATTTAGGTGCTATCATTTACGCCAATGAAAATGTGGTGCAAATGTCCATACCTAAATTGATGCATGGAACATCCATATTCTGTAATTATGCATACAACTCTAAACCATGCCCCCATTCTGCCCCAAAATGCCCATGACCCTCCCATTTCCGTGTCCCATTTTTTGAACTGCACGTAAATTTTAGGTGTGGATCCCATGTCTAACTTTTTGCACATTAGTCCCAATTAAATCAAATCAGTGCAAAAAATTGCTTGTTAAAAAGCCAGTTATTGACACAAATTAGCTTATTATCCTATTATAAATTGCATGAACAAATCAGGAATGTGCCTAAAATAAGGCACAAAATTTTGGTGACCTTTATAGAATCAGGGGGTTAACACGCAAATTGGTGCATGTTAACTGCTACAGCATAAATGCGGTAACTATTTTTTTTTTTATTTTATTTATCATTTTTATACATAGTAAACGAGTATAAACTTGTAAAGAAAAATCCACTATTACAATTAAATGTGGTAACTATTTTTACAATTAGTGCACACTAATTTGCAGGTTAATTGCATTTTGAGTTAGGGGTGTAACTAGGTGGAGAAAGGGCAAGGAGAGTATATTGCAGTTAGAACATGGCAACTACCGGACAATAACCAACAATTTTGCAATTGACGCAGGTCCACTTAGCACCTCCTAAATAGAAGGTGCTATATGTATTCATGATGGCTGTGACCAGGATACCCATGTGCTAATGGCCGTTTAAATGCATAGCCTTGAACAGAAATCCTGGACAAACCCCTATTATTTGGCATGTTAAATTTGCACTTACCACATATTAGTTTCTTATGTTAAGGCATAATAACTAAGAATTGATGTGCTTTAGTAAAAGGACTCCTTATTATGGTTTATAGTTTACACCGCCTTTCCTGCAATCATAGCAAAGTGGTAAACAATATAAATTGAAAATGAATGGAACAACTATTCTTAGATAGGAAAGAGGAGAGAGATGAAACAGATATTGAGCATACTCACCAAAAATTAACAACTCTAACAAATACACAATCAGAAGCATAGAGTATCATTCAGCCAGGTGGATAAAGACTCATTAGTTCTGACCGACAAGAGCACCTCCAATACCCTCAACCAAGGCCTAAGTGATCAAGTGGATTTTGAGAGCTACCTTAAATTTTATGAAGGAAATTTTCACTTGAGGAAGGAAGGTAGGGGTGGGAATGAATTCTATAAAGAGGGAACAGAGCAATAAAAGGCTCTTTACCTAGTGGATTCTAACTGGGATTTACAGTTTACAAGAGATGCCGGATGCAGCACATTGAGTAAGCAGAGTGACTGCAAGATCCAAGATAAGTACTTTAAATTATTGGGGGGGGGGGGGGGGGCAACATTCATTTTTGTCATGTTCAGCTTATTCTGTATCTATGGAAGGTTATTTGTCATTTAGAGATATGAACAAAGTTAAAGTGGAGTTTTTTAATGACTTATGATTTAAAAAGAGCCTCCTACTACTGTGAAGGTGTTGGCCTTACAAATAGGAGTGTCTCTTGATAGTCAGTGCTCTTTTTTTCTCTACTTTTTACATTTACGTGTACATCTTTTTATGAAATTTAATGACAACCCTAGAGATACAGAATCTTTTCATGTAGAAACTAAGTGTTGATATATGGTAATTGAAATCACCCATTATTATAGCATTACTCAGTTTGCCAGCTTTCCTAATCTCTGTAAACATTTTTTCATCTGTTTTTGTGTAACAAGAGTGGAAGATCTATATAGTTGTGAAACAACTGTTGGAGGCAGAGATGGATCTGTGATCCAAGCAGCTACTGTTTTCGGACTAAGCAATTGAAGTCAAGTTTGAAATTCTGAGATATCAGAGAAAAGAGATTCAGCATAGTGAGCTAACAGTATATCATCTGCAGAGTAGAAAGCTGATATTCTTAGTTCCTACATTAGATTTGTTAGGGGGGGCTCAAAACAATATTAAACAGGAGTGGAGCCAGCACTGAGCCCTGAGGTACACCACTGTTGAATTGATAAGTAGTGGATAGTAAACAAGAAAAACTAAACAGTAAAAGTTATACTGTTAAGAAAAGAACCATTGAGGAACAGTGTAATAGATGCCTATTTTTGCTATGCATGAGAGCAAAAGAAAGTGGCCTATCAGATCAAAAGTGGCAGGCAAATCAAGTGAGAAAAGTAGTGTGACTATCCTGCTTATTTTCGAAGGAGAAGGGCGGCCATCTTCTGACACAAATCGGGAGATGGCCGGCCTTCTCCTAAAGCCGGCCAAATCGGGATAATCGAAAGCTGATTTGGGCCGGCTTCAACTGCTTTCCATGCTATGCCCAGGACAAAGCTTTGATTGATGTAGGTGTAGAATATTTGTTTGATCAATGTTGGAGGAATGGCTGGAAGACTATTCTATCAACTAGTTTGTGAGCTTTTGAGAACCAAAGTCAACTTTGTCAGACATGATCTTATGCTTGTTAACCCTTTTTCTAAGGTCCTATGTTTCAGTTGAAGGTGGGAGTACATACCTGCTAATGGCATTTCTTCTCAGACTGGCCAAGGAAAAAGTAAATTCTATTGACAGTCAAAACAATGACTCCCCCTAGGAACCACAACCAAGAGAATTGCACAAAGATGCAAATAACTTATTTGAAATTATGAATGTGATTGACGTTAATCAATATTCTCAGATTAGAGTGTTAACAAGTGGTAGTTTTAAAATGATACCAGCTTACTAACATTAAGGGACTTTTAGATTAAACAATGCAGTGTCTTACTCTGAAGTAGAACATTGTACTATTTAAGGCTACTTCTGTGTCTGCTGTGAAATATCTGTTGGTCACTTAATCTGAAGGGAACTAGAGCAAGATTTTAGGATTATTATGGAACCCTAGCATCTTTGAAAATGCAATAATGTAAAGCTACCACTGCCAAATTGAAATTTGAGGTAAGTGAGGTCTCTGCTCCTTATTTTCAAATATTTATTTCTAGGATCTCTCATGGAAACATATCATGGCTAATTTGCAAAGCATTAGCCCCAATATTAACATTATGAACTGAGGAAGTATATTAGTGAAAACTTGATTTATTAGTACATATTAAAAATTTTAGCTCATGCAAAATCAGTTTAATACATATTATCCTATGATTATTTATAGAGGATAATTTTATATCAGGATGCCTACATGTGAAGGCCCTGTAAGTTTCTGTTTTTCACCAATTTATAAAGACACATAGGAGCCTATGGGGCTCATTTTCAAAACAGAAAAATGTCCAAAAAAAATAAAAAGCGCAAAGGGGCATATGGATATTTTTCTTGTAAAAAGTCCAAATCGCTATTTTCAAAACACATTTTAGATGCTTTTCTATGCAGTTCATCTGCAGTGCATCCAAATCACAAAGGGGCATATTGGGGGTATGCTGAAAGTGAGATCTGGGCACTCCTAATACTTGGATGTTTTTCTGCCATAATGGAACACAGTAAAAACGTCCACGGCTGAAACCTAGATATTTTGGGCTAGACCTGTTTAAATAAAGACTAATTCTTAAAAAGGTGCTCCAAATGACCACTGGAGAGATTAAGGCATGACCACCCCTTACTCTCCCAGTGGTCACTGACCCCCCTCCCACAGTACATACCAGTCCTCTATGACAACTTTAGATGTTATGGGCAGTCCTATTAAAGCAGCAAGCAGGTCCCTGTAGTAGCCTAGTAGTCAGTACAGTGAACTGTAGAGAAAAGGACCGAGGCCCATAACCCACTCTAACTGTTACACTTGTGGTGGAAAGTGTCAGCCCTCCAAAACCTACCAAAAACCTACTGTACCCACATATAGGTGACATTTGCAGGCACACAGGCTATTGTAGTGGTGAACAGTTGAGTATAGTAGATTTTTGGTGGGTTTTGGAGGGCTCACCATACAAGAGGATAATGGTGAGATGCATGCCTGGGACCTTTCATATGAAGTCAACTGCAATGCGCCCTAGGATGCCCCACTGCTTTGCTGGGATGGCTGTGTAGCCAGTCTACTAAGAATGCTGACTTCTCCTACATCCCAATGGCATGATTTTGTGTGTTTTTCACTTGGATGCTTTTTTTTTTTTTGAAAATGGTCTCAAAAGATAGACACACTGAATATAGCAACGTCTAGCAAATAGCCATTAAAAACAAAAAGTAGAAGAAGAAGAAGAAGAAGACTTTTTCAGGTTCAAATATGGCCATGTTCAATACTAGATTTTTGGTAGCTTTCCACAAAATGTCCACAGTTGCATTTGGATGTCATATCGAAAATGTCCCTCTATGCATATTCTGAAGAAATAGCAGCTGGATTGAAACTATGGACATTTACACTTGCTGTGAAGCTGGCATAAATATTAATAAATTACATGCCTGCATGTGCATTTTATAAAATATATCTATAAATTATGACTGTGCCCATGCTTCACCAAGCTCCTCCTCTGAACATGCCTATTCTGAAGTCGCATACAAATACATTCCAAGATGTGCCATTTGTAGTTTTTATATCTGACATATTTTTATGAGGTCTTTAATGTTTGTATACTGGCGTACACACATGAAAACTCCTTTATAAAATTACCCCTATAAAATCTGTTTGATATATTATAATGCTGTAATGTGTTACTTTTTTTAAATGAATGTGCATAATGGAATCAGGCCCAACCCCTTTTTAATTGCTGTAGGAATGGATCTATTCATTATTCTAATGCTAGATTATAAATAACTCCAGCATTTAATACTTGTACTTGAATTCAACAGCACAATTTCATTCTAGCTGTGCCATGAGTAGTATAGCACTGTATAAAGGTACCCTGTTGTGCCTCAAAACATTGTTTCTAATAGTATAAGGTTCTGGAATGAAAAATTGTATTTGGTTTTGCTATCCTGCTAAGAACAACTTAAAATACAAAGTAGAAAAGAACATGTGCACAGTATAAATCACAACCAGCAAATAAAACATATCAAGCAATAACTAAATCAGCAAAAAAATGGTAATTATTTGTTTTCAAATTTGATTACAAAGAACTGATGTTTTATAATTTTTAGCTAAACTATTGAAGGCTAAAATCAAGAACTGAGATAGAAGTGAAATGGGTAACATATTTTTTTAATATCCTAATTAAGGGGATCATTTTGAAATCAATTTCTGCATTTCAACCAGTACTTTATGCACAGATTTAGGGGGTTAATAAGCTGCAGTATACATTGGCATTTTACTGCACTTTAGTTTACTGCGGGATATGCAATACCTCAATAGCATAGGATAGTGACTCCCATGGTAGATGAATAATAGAACTTGCAATCAACCACAGAAGCTGCTTATTCACTCCCCCCCCCCCCCCATACACATACTCACACTGTAATCCTTCCTAAAAGGGCTAAGGCGTTTCAAAATGCTTCCTTTTCCCCAAAGACAACCCTCTAGCAGATGCCAAAAAGTCTCACCCTGAAGAGCTTCGCCTCATAGATACTCCCCTGAATAGACCCCCTTAAAGATCTCCACCCTCTTGTGGGCCCCTCCCTGTGTCTCTCTCTTAGAATGCATGGGAGTCAAGGCATTTTGTATCAAGAACTATTCCCAGCCACTCCTGCTTATGCCAGCACTGAGTTCAAAATAACACTAGAATATAAGGGTTCAAGGCAACATGATCCTTAGAGGCTTGGTCCCTAACAGTTCAACGCTTAGAGATAGAACTGTAAGACTACAATTAGGGGTTGCTGGCATAATTTTGAACCTGGTGCCAGCAGAGCCAGCAATGATTAGGGATCCCTCCTGTCTATACCACCAGGAATGCTAAGGTATACACCCAGAAGGAGACCTAATGGAGGGTGTAGGCCTTTGAGGGAGTTTTTTTCATGAGGGTGTCTTTGGGGGGTGGGGTCTATATGGGTGATCTCTGGGGGGTGTCTTTGAGGCAAGGGGAATGGGAAACATTCTTCCATTTTTGAGAGGCTCTAGCCTGTTTAAGGTGGTGCCTGGGAGCATTGGACTGTGCAAAATGTATTTATTTGTTTAGTGAAATTTGGCTCATGTCTTTTTTCAGCTTCACTTGAAGGCGAGTTACACTCAGATACATTTTGAGTTGGCATTATTTTTCCTTGAATAACACCATTTGTGGTATCCAGCATTAGCTGTATTATTTAATTACATAAAAATGAACCACCCGATTTTCAGCCCACAGTGGTAAGTGACATCTGAGCTGCTCGCAGCCACGAGCTGAACTGACCCCGGCATTGAATATTCAAGTATCAGAGGTCACCTTGAAATTAATTGGGCACTGGTTGATATTCAGAGAAGTGTCCAGTTAACCTTAACATATATAAAGTTAACATATAAAGCCCTTTTACTGTCCTAACTTTATGTGGTTGCTAAACCAGCTAGCAGACTGAAAATTGCCGCTAACCAGCTACGTAGGCACACCACCCATGCTGTGCCTCCAGCCAACCCTTAATCTAATCATCAATCCAGCTTCTTGCAGAGTTGATAGGATTGGATTGCAAGTAGCATAATCCAGTATCAGCAGAATATACTTATTGCCTCATGTGGTTTGTTCCAGTGGCCCTACCAAATCCATGGTCACGCTTTCAAATGGGGTCTCAATGACTGGCATGGGTACCAAAGTAGCAGGTTGGACCACCTCATGAATATTTAAGTGGCATGTTGGGTGTGATTTACAGTACAGCTGTACCTGTTTATGTAATTCTGGACAGTAAAACTGGGTCAATATATTGTCTCAAGGTTTTTTCACCCAAGCAGTCCCCTAGCAAGTGACTGTAATCTAGCTGCAACCCAGAAATACGGTTGGGATGCCAACAGCTATTCTCTTTCCTTTCTAGGGTTTCTTTGGCTATCCTATAGAGTAAACTATGTTTCATTACAAAGTATAGGAGGTCTGACCTAGGATTTTTCAATCTATCTACAAGCTTTCCATCTATAACTTGGACCTGAGCTCGTACATTTTTAAGGGGTTAGTCTTCTATTTAGGCTTTCTTAAAACTTCCTGGGTTCCATTCAGGTAAGCTATTTAAGGGACCTGGGATATCATGAGTGCCTTCCTCTACTGTAGAGTCCCCTTCTACTGCAGCCCCTAGATTCTTCATATAGCAGGGCTTCTCTAATCAGTATTGCCACTGGGGTTTAAGTATTTTAAGACTTTTAACATAAAAGTTCAGATCTTCCAGTGGGAAAATTTATAGGAATGACTCTTTCTCCAACTTTGCTAACTTGATGGTTAGATGTGTCCAGACAGCAACAAAGTCTGGATAGTCCCATCCCAAGACAATTGGGTAGGGCAGCCAGGGTAAAACTCTAACCTCTAGCTTGGCTTGCCTCACTGTGGTTTTGATTATGATCTGAGCAGTTAGTATTGCCTCTGGTCTCCATGAACACAGGCTAAAATCACTGTCCACTGATAATTAAGTTGAAGTGTTTTGATTAACTCACTCTAAACAAGACTATTCATGCTTTCAGAGTCCACCAAAGTCTGAATGGGGTGTTGTCATTTCCACTTGAATCACAATATTCTGTATGCCTGTATCGGGAGCATTCACAAACCTATAGGTATGTGGAGAGACTAGGTTATTGTCCATAGAACTTTCTACCACCACATGCCAATATCTGACAAAATGTCCCTTTTTTTCTACAATTGAAGAAAGTTGGATAGTCTATCTCTCAAACTTAGGATGGCAATGGGTCATATTCATTGCAGCATCATTTATTCTGCTTTTCTAGTAGAGCTTCTTTGGTTCAAGGTCAGCTTTTTTTCATTCAGTCTGACACAGATTGCACTTGATTGAAAACTTACATTACTTCTAGAAATTGTTCCATGAGAATGACCTTGGCTATTTCCATTCTCAGCTTTCCTTCACTTCCATGCATGATCCTTAATTTTGTTAAAGAAGCTTCACGGACTTTCTTTTGAGTGTAGAGTCCTTTTCCTGAACTGCTGTTAATATGGTTCTTGACTGTCCCCCACTTACTCCAAAATGAATGTCTTGACCTCTGAATAGGTGGCTCTATCACCTGAATTGCCGTCCTGGAAAATGGCTTGGCTACTATTGGATAAAAGGTTACTTAAGTAAGTAGTCCATGTTATCTTTGGACACCTTGTTATTTGTGCAATCCTTTTAGAAATTCACAAAATAATAATTCAGACTAGCGTTTATGTTTGAAACATAGGCTTCTCAGTGCTTGGAACACCTGAACAAGAGAGCTCTGTTGTAAGCATGATATTACTCACAGTGAGACTGCAGAATTCACTGCAGCAGCTGCTGTTATTGTCTCTCCACTAGGGCCTGGAGTAGCCTCTCCATTCCAGCTTGCAACACTTCTCTCACTAGTGCATACTGTGACACTAACTAAGTTTCTTCTGGTCCTTCTCTAGGACAGAACAACTCCCGTTGGCCCAAATATGTGGTTCTGTGTGGTAGCAAGTACCGGAACATTGAGGTTAATGGGTTTGTCTTTGCTTTTAAAATGGGAAGTGAAAATCTCGTGTTTGCCATATGTGATAGAATGAACAATATGGGTGTGGAGGCTCCACTTAACACAAGACTATCTCTACTTCAGTAAGCAGGTGAAAGCTTGGTTCTTCAACCAGGCCTTTAATGGAAGAAGTAACAAACCTGTTAATCTCACACACAAACACAAGGAGTGACGTGGAGGGGGATAATCGAATGGGGGTGCCCATATCTAAGGATGGCCCTGTAAAGGGGCGGGCAACCCGTATTATCGAAACAAGATGGACGTCCATCTTTCATTTCGATAATACGGTCGGGGACACCCAAATCATGAAATTTAGGTCAACCTTAGAGATGGTCGTCCCTGGTTTTCGGCGATAATGGAAAACGAGGACGCCCATCTCAGAAACGACCAAATCCAAGCCATTTGGTCATGGGAGGAGCCAGCATTCGTAGTGCACTGGTCCCACTAACTGAATGGAAAAAGCCTTTCCCTTACTGATACGGAAAGGAACGGGCATGCATGAAGGAAATTGCATGCAAATGAGCTGCTCGCACACGATTTCCTTCCTAAGGATGGGAAGCAACGGCAGTTGAGGACATCCAAAATGTGGATGTTTCTGTGAGAAGGATGTCCATGCCTTTGCTATGCCTCCGACACCCTCTTTATTTATTTATTTGGATTTTGTATCAGAAGTAGCAGCAGTGGGATTTGAACCTTTAGATTGCAAGACCAGTGCTCTAACCACTAGGCCACTCTGCCACTCCTCTACTCTACTCCACTCCCTTGAAATTTGGCTGTCCCTGTGGGGGGCAGTTGAGGATGTCCAAAATGTTTGAAAGAAGAATGTCCACTCCTTTGTTATGCCTCCGCTGACACACACATACCTCCCCCCCAGGGACCTACATACTGCCCCCCCCCCCAGGGATGGCCAAATTTCAACGGAGTGGAGTAGAGTGGAGGAGTGGCCTAGTGGTTAGAGCACTGGTCTTGCAATCCAGAGGAGGCCTCCTTCAAAAATAAGCAGGATTGGCTGCATATACTGCAGCAGGACATGTTTATCCACTCCTACCCTAGCTATGATAACATTTAACCATCTCTCTGACCTCATCTGCAACTTGTTTTAAATATTTCACCTTACTTTCTAACTCTTCTTACTCTCTTACCTATCTATATGTTACATCTTTGCTTTACCCTTCATATCAATTAAAATGTTCTATTACATATTGTGTTGACATTGTAAGTAGTATACCATGCCATACTTTGTATTGTTATTTGAATATTTTTCTGCTGTAAAGTGAATGCTACATACCTGTAGAAGGTATTCTCCGAGGACAGCAGGCTGATTGTTCTCACTGATGGATGACGTCCACGGCAGCCCCTCCAATCGGAAACTTCACTAGCAAAGGCCTTTGCTAGTCCTCGCGCGCCCATGCTCACTGCGCATGCGCGGCCGTCTTCCCGCCCGAACCGGCTCGTGTTCGTCAGTCCCATATGTAGCAAGACAAAGACAAGGGAAGACACTACTCCAAAGGGGAGGCGGGCGGGTTTGTGAGAACAATCAGCCTGCTGTCCTCGGAGAATACCTTCTACAGGTATGTAGCATTCGCTTTCTCCGAGGACAAGCAGGCTGCTTGTTCTCACTGATGGGGTATCCCTAGCCCCCAGGCTCACTCAAAACAACAAACATGGTCAATTGGGCCTCGCAACGGCGAGGACATAACTGAGATTGACCTAAACTTATCCAACTAACTGAGAGTGCAGCCTGGAACAGAATAAAAATGGGCCTAGGGGAGTGGAGTTGGATTCTATACCCCGAACAGATTCTGAAGCACTGACTGCCCGAACCGACTGTCGCGTCGGGTATCCTGCTGCAGGAAGTAATGAGATGTGAATGTGTGGACAGATGACCACGTCGCAGCTTTGCAAATCTCTTCAATAGTGGCTGACTTCAAGTGGGCTACCGACGCTGCCATGGCTCTAACATTATGAGCCGTGACATGACCCTCAAGAGCCAGCCCAGCCTGGGTGTAAGTGAAGGAAATGCAATCTGCTAGCCAATTGGATATGGTGCGTTTCCCCACAGCCACTCCCCTCCTGTTGGGATCAAAAGAAACAAACAATTGGGCGGACTGTCTGTTGGGCTGTGTCCGCTCCAGATAGAAGGCCAATGCTCTCTTGCAGTCCAATGTGTGCAGCTGACATTCAGCAGGGCAGGAAGCAAGATGCAGGAGGCACCCTCTGACAGACCCAAAGAGGCAAAGTCTATGCTCTCAACATCCAGGCCGTGAGAGCCACAGACCGGAGGTTGGGATGCAGAAGCGCCCCTTCGTCCTGTGTGTTGAGGGTCGGAAAACATTCCAATCTCCACGGTTCCTCGGAGGACAACTCCAGAAGAAGAGGGAACCAGATCTGACGTGGCCAAAACGGAGCAATCAGAATCATGGTGCCTCGGTCTTGCTTGAGTTTCAACAAAGTCTTCCCGACTAGAGGTATGGGAGGATAAGCATACAGCAGACCTTCCCCCCAGTCCAGGAGGAAGGCATCCGATGCCAGTCTGCCGTGGGCCTGAAGCCTGGAACAGAACTGAGGGACCTTGTGGTTGGCTCGAGATGCAAAGAGATCTACCAAGGGGGTGCCCCACACCTGGAAGATCTGTCGCACTACTCGGGAGTTGAGCGACCACTCGTGAGGTTGCATAATCCTGCTCAGTCTGTCGGCCAGACTGTTGTTTATGCCTGCCAGGTATGTGGCTTGGAGCACCATGCCCTGATGGCGAGCCCAAAGCCACATGCTGACGGCTTCCTGACACACGGGGGGCGAGATCCAGTGCCCCCCTGCTTGTTGATGTAATACATGGCAACCTGGTTGTCTGTCTGAATTTGGATAATTTGGTGGGACAACCGATCTCTGAAAGCCTTCAGAGTGTTCCAGACCGCTCGTAACTCCAGGAGATTGATCTGCAGATCGCGTTCCTGGAGGGACCAGCTTTCTTGGGTGTGAAGCCCATCGACATGAGCTCCCCACCCCAGGAGAGACGCATCTGTAGTCAGCACTTTTTGTGGCTGAGGAATTTGGAAAGGACGTCCCAGGGTCAAATTGGACCAAATCGTCCACCAATACAGGGATTTGAGAAAACTCGTGGACAGGTGGATCACGTCCTCTAGATCCCCAGCAGCCTGAAACCACTGGGAAGCTAGGGTCTATTGAGCAGATCACATGTGAAGGCGGGCCATGGGAGTCACATGAACTGTGGAGGCCATGTGGCCCAACAATCTCAACATCTGCCGAGCTGTGATCTGCTGGGATGCTCGCACCCGCGAGACGAGGGACAACAAGTTGTTGGCTCTCGCCTCTGGGAGATAGGCACGAGCCGTCCAAGAGTCCAGCAGAGCTCCTATGAATTCGAGTCTCTGCACTGGGAGAAGATGGGACTTTGGATAATTTATCACAAACCCCAGTAGCTCCAGGAGGCGAATAGACATCTGCATGGACTGCAGAGCTCCTGCCTCAGATGTGTTCTTCACCAGCCAATCGTCGAGATAGGGGAACACGTGCACTCCCAGCCTGCGAAGCGCCGCTGCTACTACAGCCAAGCACTTCGTGAACACTCTGGGCGCAGAGGCGAGCCCAAAGGGTAGCACACAGTACTGGAAGTGACGTGTGCCCAGCTGAAATCGCAGATACTGTCTGTGAGCTGGCAGTATCGGGATGTGCGTGTAGGCGTCCTTCAAGTCCAGAGAGCATAGCCAGTCGTTTTCCTAAATCATGGGAAGAAGGGTGCCCAGGGAAAGCATCCTGAACTTTTCTTTGACCAGATATTTGTTCAGGGCCCTTAGGTCTAGGATGGGACGCATCCCCCCCTGTTTTCTTTTCCACAAGGAAGTACCTGGAATAGAATCCCAGCCCTTCTTGCCCGGATGGCACGGGCTCGACCGCATTGGTGCTGAGAAGGGCGGAGAGTTCCTCTGCAAGTACCTGCTTGTGCTGGAAGCTGTAGGACTGAGCTCCCGGTGGGCAATTTGGAGGTTTGGCGGCCAAATTGAGGGTGTATCCTTGCCGGACTATTTGGAGAACCCACTGGTCGGAGGTTATGAGAGGCCACCTTTGGTGAAAAACTTTCAACCTCCCCCCGACCGGCAGATCGCCCGGCACTGACACATTGATGTCGGCTATGCTCTACTGGAGCCAGTCAAAAGCTCGCCCCTTGCTTTTGCTGGGGAGCCGATGGGCCTTGCTGAGGCGCACGCTGCTGATGAGAGTGAGCGCGCTGGGGCTTAGCCTGGGCCGCAGGCTGTCGAGAAGGAGGATTGTACCTACGCTTACCAGAAGAGTAGGGAACAGTCTTCCTTCCCCCATAAAAACGTCTACCTGTAGAGGTAGAAGCTGAAGGCTGCCGGCGGGAGAACTTGTCAAAAGCGGTATCCCGCTGGTGGAGCTGCTCTACCACCTGTTTGACCTTCTCTCCAAAAATATTGTCCGCACGGCAAGGCGAGTCCGCAATCCGCTGCTGGATCCTATTCTCCAGGTCGGAGGCACGCAGCCATGAGAGTCTGCGCATCACCACACCTTGAGCAGCGGTCCTGGACGCAACATCAAAGGTGTCATACACCCCTCTGGCCAGGAATTTTCTGCACACCTTCAGCTGCCTGACCACCTCCTGAAATGGCTTGGCTTGCTCAGGAGGGAGCTTTTCCACCAAGCCCGCCAACTGCCGCACATTATTCCGCATGTGTATGCTAGTGTAGAGCTGGTAAGACTGGATTTTGGCCACGAGCATAGAAGAATGGTAGGCCTTCCTCCCAAAGGAGTCTAAGGTTCTAGAGTCCTTGCCCGGGGGCGCCGAAGCATGCTCCCTAGAACTCTTAGCCTTCTTTAGGGCCAGATCCACAACTCCAGAGTCATGAGGCAACTGAGTGCGCATCAGCTCTGGGTCCCCATGGATCCGGTACTGGTACTCAATCTTCTTGGGAATGTGGGGATTACTTAAAGGCTTGGTCCAGTTCGCCAGCAATGTCTTTTTTAGGACATGATGCATGGGTACTGTGGACGCTTCCTTAGGTGGAGAAGGATAGTCCAGGAGCTCAAACATTTCAGCCCTGGGCTCGTCCTCCACAACCACCGGGAAGGGGATGGCCATAGACATCTCCCGGACAAAGGCCGCAAAAGACAGACTCTCGGGAGGAGAAAGCTGCCTTTCAGGGGAGGGAGTGGGATCAAAAGGAAGGCCATCAGACTCCTCGTCAGAGAAATATCTGATGTCCTCCTCCTCCTCCCACGAGGCCTCACCATCGGTATCAGACACAAGTTCATGAACCTGTGTCTGAAGCCGTGCCCGGCTCGACTCCGTGGAACCACGGCCACGGTGTGAGTGTCGAGAGGTAGACTCCCTCGCCCGCACCGGCGAAGCTCCCTCCACCGACGTCGTCGGGGAGCCTTCCTGGGAGGCGACCGCAGTTGGTACCGCAAGCGGCACCGATGTCGGAGACCTCACCCCGGGCAAGGGGCCAGCCGGCGCCTCACTCGACGGTACCGGTGGCGCAAGCACCCCCGGTACCGGAGGGGAAGGGCGCAACAGCTCTCCCAGGATCTCTGGGAGAACAGCCCGGAGACTCTCATGCAGGGCGGCTGTGGAGAAAGACATGGAAGCTGATGCAGGTGTCGAAGTCAGAGTCTGTTCTGGGCGTGGAGGCTGTTCCGGGCTGTCCAGAGTGGAGCGCATCGACACCTCCTGAACAGAGGGTGAGTGGTCCTCCCGGTGCCGATGCCTACTGGGTGCCGACTCCCTCGGCGACCCAGAGCTCTCGGTACCAACGCGGGAAGGAGACCGGTGTCGATGCTTCTTTGACTTTTTCAAACGAAGCATGTCACGGGAGCTTCCCGGTACCGACGAGGAGGACGTAGAATCCAGCCATTGCTTCCTCGGGGCCGAGGCCGAAGAAGGTCGGTCTCGGGGGGGCTGTACCGCAGGAGCCCTCAGGGTAAGGGGAGACCCACCCGAAGGCTCACCGCCACCAGCAGGGGAATGGACAGCCCTCACCTGCACTCCAGTCGAAGCACCACCGTCCGACGACATCAGCACTAGTGGAGGTCCCGGTACCACCGATGCCGACGCAGCCTTCCGATGTCTCGGCCCCGACGATGCAGAGGGTCAATGCCTCGATGCAACCGATACAGTCGCGGCCGAGGACGGAGGTTTTGACGCTGTCGACATCGACGCACTCGATACTCCCGGTGCCGATGCCGACGAAGAGCCCAAGAACAAAACGTTCCACTGGGCTAATCTCGCTACCTGAGTCCTTTTCTGTAAAAGGGCGCAAAGACTACAGGCCTGCGGGCGGTGCCCAGCCCCCAGACACTGAAGACACGACGCGTGCCTATCAATGAGCGAGATTACCCGGGCGCACTGGGTGCACTTCTTGAAGCCGCTGGGAGACTTCGATGACATGGGCGGAAAAATCACGCCAGCGAAATCGAAACTCGTAATTGAGGTAAGGCACCAAAAAGAGGGGGAGAAAAAACTCGACCCGAGGCCTCAAAGGGGCCTACCCCGAAAACGAAAGAAAACTTAACGGGGCCAAAAACTGGAAATACGGGAAGGGGAAAAAGACCGAAAGGCCCTTCTCCGAAATCCTTTTTTTTTTTTTTTTGTAAAGCGAAAAGTCAAAAGACGCGCGAGGGTCAACTTAAGGGGCGCGAACGACGCAAACACGACCGTACCGAGCGCAGACAAAAGAAGACTGATGAACACGAGCCGGTTCGGGCGGGAAGACGGCCGCGCATGCGCGGTGCGCATGGGCGCGCGAGAACTAGCAAAGGCCTTTGCTAGTGAAGTTTCCGATTGGAGGGGCTGCCGTGGACGTCACCCATCAGTGAGAACAAGCAGCCTGCTTGTCCTCGGAGAATTGCCTATTGCTCATGTTTGATCCCTATTCTTACTGTACACCGCATTCAGTGAATTCCTTCAAAAAGGCAGAAAATATATCCTAATATTAAATAAATATAAAATGTCTGCTACTTTTTGTCTTGGTTCCATAAGAGCATAGCTAAATTGAGTTTTTAAAAAAAGGCCTAAAAACTTACACAGAATACAGAGATTAAGCCTAAAACGTTTTGCCATTTGGGACCCTGAAGTGGCGAAGCAAAACACTGGCCATCATTGGCCCGAAAGCAGCATACACCATCTCAGAAGCAGCAGTTGGGCTTGGTTCCTGCAGCTAGCACCATATCCAGCTCTTTAAAGATAAGTGTCGCTGAGTTGGACTGCTTGCTTGATTTTTGGCATTTGATAAAATTATGAACTAGTGTAATCAAGTTTTTGCACTTTTCTTATCAAAAATTGGAAGGTTTTTTAGCCAATGATGAAAAAGTAAGAGATCATTTTGATCCACACAGCTCTGTTAATCTGCTTAGATTCGAACTCTTTGAGGCTTTTTCCTTCCTTTTGTTAATTTATTTGAAGTATTTTTCACTTGTGGATTTCTATAAAAAAATATAAAAGACACATCTAATGTACTGGAAGATCTGGATTCTTGAGAACTGCAAGCATGCACAGTTCTAAGCACAACTGTATTGGTGCCTGGAGTTGCACATACATCTATCTATACATGATTTGGAAAGCCACTCTGCTCAAAAATACTAGTATTGTAAAAATGTTATGCACAGAATAGCATTCCAGTACATGGACAGGTATATATGCATGCAGCTCCAGGTGCCACTACACTTTTTTGTGCACAGACTTGTAAACTAGCTCTAGCTGCTGCTAGTGCAAACCCGTTTCTGCACACATCCAGTGTGATCTCTTATGTAAGTGCACATTTTCCCACATGACCTATTTGTATATTAACTGGTAACGCCATAGGGGAGCTAAAATTTTGCATTAGGCTTGTGTTAAGAAGCTGTGTGCCAAGCATCAGTGCATATCTGTAATGCAAACCTACTACATTGACCTCCCAGTAAGGTGTCACTATATATCTGCTCCATATCAATATTCCTTTCATAGGAACCAGCTCTGGGTGTGCCAGTGGGTGTTGAGCACAACCAATATTGAGCATGCTCCTTCATTTAGTCCAAGAAGGGATCATTTGCCCTGGGGTCCTTTTACAAAGGTGTGCCAAAAAGTGGCCTGCGGTAGTGTAGGCAAGTGTTTTGGGTGCACGCCAGGCAAGTTTTTACCGTGTCTGCAAAAAAGGGCTTTTTCTTAGTAGGACAGGAAAAGGGCATGCAGTAAAACTGAAACCAGCACGCACTTAAAACCAGCCTGAACCCTTAATGCCACCCATTGATCTAGTGGTAAGGGCTCATGCGCTACACGCACGTGGGAGGATATAAATAAATAAATCATACAGGCGTTATAGGTGTGTGGCAAATCTGAAATTACTGCCAGGGGGGCGCAGTAGCCTGACAGTAGTCTCATTTTGGCAAGTGTTGCATGTGCATAGAGCCTAACACACCTTTGCAAAAGGGCCCCATTGTGTTTGGCAACCCCCCTCCCCCCAATCTTTATGAAATGTTTTGGTACATATGACTTCTGCAGTTCTTTGTTTTAATAAAATGCAGCTTTTCTTTACACTAATGTGAACCTATTAAGGTAATTTTTGTCTGACTTTGTCAATGAACATGGTAATTAATTTGTTGATCAAGGCAGCAAGGAACAAACAGGTACTCCCAGGGGCTAAGGGTTTCATACAGTTGCTAAGCTGCCACACAAGAGAGAATTTTGTAACTCAATGCAGTGAAGTATATTTGATGCCAGTTTCTTTCCACCACTAGGATTAGAAATGCAAATTTCATTAAACAGAAAGGGTCTACTTTCATTACCACCAATGACACCTAAAGATGTTTCCCATGACAGATATATTAGATACACCTTAAATTCCTCTTTTAGTCTCATAGAGAATATCTATTTCCTGCCACAATGCAAGAGCCCTTAACTCAATGTGAGCTGAAAGAAAAATAGCTTTGTTTTAGAAGGCAATATTACAAAACCACAGGACAGATGAAATGCATCCATTAAATTCATATCAGATCAAATTAGTGTCACTAGCAGGCTTATTTTCAAAAGAGAAGGGCATCCATCTTCCAACACAAATTGGGAGATGGGTGTCCTTCTCTCAGGGTCACCCAAATCGGCATAATCGAAAGCCGATTTTGGGCGCCCTCAACTGCTTTCTGTTGCGGGGATGACCAAAGTTCATGGGGCGTGTTGGCAGTGTAGCGAAGGCGGGACTGGGGCGTGCCTAACACATGGGCGTCCTCAGCTGATAAGGGAAAAAAGAAGGATGTGTCCCTGACAAGCACTTGGGCGACTTTAGTTTTTTTTTTATTAATCTATACAAGCGTTTGATGTGCAGTTCATTCATTTTGCCAAAGGCAATGCGCTGTCTTTATTGTGAGAAAGCTTTTCGTGCGCAATAATTACATGTCAAAGTGTGCAAAATATCCAGAAAAACTGTGAAGAATAGCAGGAAATAATTTGACAGTGTTGAATTAGAAAGAAAACACTCTGTTCTGAAGAAGGCAATTTTTTTGCAATATTTATTTTCCCCTGAATGTCTCTGATTCTTTAAACAACTGAGAGTAGAAGTACTGCACTTACATTAGCTTGTACGATGACAAAATAGCGCATCTTTTCTTCATAATTCAGTCTCCTTCGAAGAACCACTTCTCCAGACAATGTGAGAGGAATGTCAAAGGTCTGATTAGATGTCTAAGGAAGTCAAAATAAGAGACATTTTTCAATCAGAAGAGTCAGCAAATCATCATTTTTTCTACTTTGCATTAATGTGGTATTGGCTTCTTCAAGGATCTACTGGGAATTATTCTAATCTACACTTGTGATTAGCTTTCTCTACATTTCTTTAGATTCAGTCAGTTCCCTCCAAATTCATGATGTAGATCTTACACTAGCTGTCATTTCTTCCTTTTCATGTATTATTACTTATGCTCATAAGTGACTGTAGGACCTCTTTGTTACCGAAAGCCCAAGGCAATGATCTTTCCCATTTCTTTTTAATAAAGGTCTTTTGTCAAAATGCATGCATGTTCTTTAATTTCTTGCCTGACACCTTTTGTGACATTAGCTTGCCCTCACCCACCCCACCCCCCTTGTTCATTTAAAGAACTGAAGAAGAGGAAATGTATACAGGAAAATAAATATGAAGACATTCAGGGCTCCTTTTACTAAGTGGCGGTAAGCTCAATGCGGGCTTACTGTTTGCTTTATAGAAAGTACCACCTGGCTACTGCAGCAGCATGGCGGTACTTCCCACCGCTAGCATGCCATAATTTCTGGCACTACAAAAATGTATTTATTTTTGTAGCGCCGGAGTGTACCCGGCGGTAATCGGGCAGTGCCGTGCCCGTCCCAGTTACCTCCGGGTTAACGTGGGAACACTTACCGCCATCTGAATGGGTGGCTGTATGGACTACCCCCACAATGGCCGCGTGGCAAGTGCTTTACTTGCTGCGCAGCCATTTCCTGCAGGAAGGCGAGACTTCCCTTTTACCAGCTGTGGTAAAAGGGGGCCTCAGTATGCATTTAAAACACACGCCGATGCCAACGCTAGACCTCTTTTGCCGCAGCTTGGTATAAGGGGCCCTCAGTGATTTTCCTTTGTCTTTCTTTCAATGCTTTTAATTTAACCCAGATGATTTCAACCCAGTCCTCAGCATACCCATCCAGTTGAGGTTTTCAGGATGTCCCCATTGAATGCCAACCAGCAATCAAACCATACCATAGAGCTAGGCACAAGTGTGGGGGGGGGGGGGGGCAACGCTGGACCTTAATCGAACAAGGGAGGAACACCAATTGCAATGGTAAAGAAGTGTGTTCTGAAAAGAGAAACATCTCACAACGGCTCAACTAAAATGGTGGTATACTCCAAGATGACTAACAAGTCAATGTGATACTGCAATAACATAAATATGAGTCAAATTCATGATGAAATAGAGTGCTTACAAACTCATCAAATGGTTGCCACATGAAAAGGAAATAAGATATAAACTTTGTCAGTGTGCATACCTAGTGAAATTGTAGAGAAAAAACAGGGGTAAAAAACATTATATGGAAAAAAGGAGATGTGTAACTACGATTATGCTCGCTACGTGGTGCACCGCCTCCGCTCTTGTGGAACGAGAGAATTGTGAATTCCTATGTGCATTGTTTTCTGGTGTTTTAACCATCCAAACACCTGATAAACCTTTGGAAGACTCCTGAAGAAGGTGCTACAGCACCAAAACATGGCTGTGCTGAGTCAGCCTGTTGTAATAAACTTTATTTTTTAATTGAAACTATACGTCTTCCCCATTGTTTTGTTAAGAGCCTATCTTCCCCACCGCCCTCTGTTCCCTTTCACCTGTACTTTAAAACAGAATCTGCTGACATAGAGCCGGTTCTAAAATATAGGGAAATGGGCATTTATGCACTGGGTGTGTGCAGCATAAACATCCATTTTTTAAACGTATATAATATAGATGTTTGTAAAGGTGGTAAATAACCAGCTCTGTATCAAAGATCACAGACATAATGGTTATGTCCTGGTACATAACTGGTTATGTGTTGGCACATAGATCTTAGAAACATAACCAGTTATATCTCCAATGTTGTCAAAGTGTTCTGTTTACCTTGCTAGTTTGGCATTTGGGGAAACACAAACCACTGAATTATTAAGGGGCACAGGTGTAACTGCCAACATCAATCTTTTAGGACATAGGTATTTAGCCCCCTTTTGAAATGGGAACAAAATGACTATGAACTTGTGACGCCCTTTTCCCACCCAAAATATGTTCAGGCCATGCCCTCTTGCTATTTCACATGCTTGTGCATATTCCAGGCTTTGTAAAATGGGGACATACACATTTATGTAAGATAAACGTTTAAATGATGATTTATGCATGTATTAAACACAAATAGGGCTTGTAAAATTAGGGCAATTGATATCTGCTGATAATGCCCTAGTACGTATGTTACAAGTACTGTATATGTTAGTGAACAATTTCAATTCATTTTGATAAACAAAACTGTTACCTTTTGGAAAAAAATCTATTTGTTCAAGTACCTTGTTCATTAGGATAAGACTGTTTTCCTACATATTTAGAGATGAATAAAACTTAACTTACAGGATCATTGGGATTGTATTGAATGGCATATTCTATTTGACCATTTGGACCATCATCTATATCTGTGGCACCATTGTTTCCAGAAAAACCCGTGAAGATAGTAGTTCCAACAGGAGTCAACTGAAACAAAAAGTATCATGGACATAAGTATAAAAATATACACAAATAAATCTCAAAATACAGATAGAGATGCTTGAGGAATAAATGTTCAAAGAAATCCATGTAAAGTGTAGCTATAGAAAATAGTCTTGATGACATCATTAAAGATCACTAATCAGCACCCTCATCCCAAGCCAGTTCCCACTCTCATCAGCACCCTAACCACTAACAGCCTCTTGGCACCAGAGTCCAAAAGGTTCAAAATTATCAACAGCTATTTTACTGTTAGCAATCATTATGAACCACTGTGTTATGTAGAAGGAGCTCTCATTTCAACTATCAATGGTGAAGAATAATCAAAAATCAAAATAATGAACATACAGTATACCGCCCAATATTCAAAAAAGTTTAACTGGACAGGTGAGGCTCCTGCTCAGTTAATTCCTGCTGAATGGCCCAGCACATAATATTCAGTGACACTTAACTGGTTAGTAATGCTCAATATCATCACTAATAGGCCATCTCCTAACTGGATAGGTTAGGGGCGGGCCGGGAGTAGAACATGGGTGGAGCACCTACGTAGCTGGTTAGCAGCGATTTTCAGTCCACTAACTGGCTAAGTAGCTATATAAAGTTAAGACAGCAAAAAGGTTGTCCTAACTATGCACTAAAGTTTGCCAGGCCCTGATCTGAATATTGACCAGTGCCCAGTTAACTTCCAGTTGACGGCTGAGACCTGGATATTCAATGCTGGGAGCCATGCATACCCTGGCATTGGATATCCAGGGGCCAGTTCAACCCACATCTTACCACCATAGGCTGGGCAAATAGTGATCTTCCAATGCTATTTGAGGCAAGTGAGTGATTTCAGTCATGGATCCCCTGTTCCCTATCACATGTGCAATGACCTTGTACTTTAACCATATCATAGAAGATCATGAAAAACTTGATAAAGTTATCCAACCCAATACTACACTACACACAAATTAATGTACTTGATGTTCTTAGTAGATACTGTAATAACCAAGAGAGTAGTGTAAAGCCCCAGAACCCAGATGCAGGATTAGAGGACACTACCAGAAAGACAGCAGGCTCTCCTGACAAGGTTGGACCCCAGTGAAAGGAGGAAATCCTGGCACAGACCACAATTGGAGGGGGGAACTAGACCTAACACACCCAAGATCACCCCTAATAAGAAGTTAGCTGAGGCAAGGGCTATGAAAAGGCAGGCTTTCTGTGGCTTCACAGGCAATATATATTGGCTCCCAGTAAGACT
Organism: Microcaecilia unicolor; assembly: GCF_901765095.1. NCBI lineage: Eukaryota > Metazoa > Chordata > Amphibia > Gymnophiona > Siphonopidae > Microcaecilia > Microcaecilia unicolor. The sequence continues at coordinate 89,886,963 of NC_044035.1, forward strand.
GCAATGGAGGATCATCAGCAAATTCTGAGAGGCTGGCGGAGCCGAACCAAATGGAAATAGGAAATAAGAACCAAGCCAAAAAGTTTGAGTACATAGATTATAGATACCTGGAGGCAGAAACTACGTCCCAAGGTATGGAGATATAAAAATAATTGTAGGAGGAGTACAACTGGAAACCTGGATGACTGGTTCAAAAAATAAATAAATAAAATACAATTATTGTCACAAGTGCTTTGATAGCTGTGAAGTGGAGGATAGTGCTGAATTGTTAGAACAAAACTATCCTATTGGGAGGTGCTGTTGTAGGCTTATGAGCTACCAGATGATAAGCCTTAAGCACTAGTGAAAGTGTGACAAAAGTCTAGAGAAATAAGCATTGCTTGAAGGATGTGGAGGTGGACCTGAGCTTTCTTAAAAAACGATATTGAGGACAGCATTATTGCTTAAAAAGAACATTGTAGGTATTGCTTCAGCAAAGGACTATTAAGATTAGCCATTGGCTGTACCGAAATCAAGAAGCAGGAATCTGCTACCGTTGGACTTCATTTGCATATTTAACAAGGAATTGATCTAAGATAGACATTTAGAATTGTTTTATGCGACACGGGAAGCTTGGAGACTTCATACCAAAGCTAAACCATTCATGTGACAATATATTGTTTTGTGGTGACTGTGCTGCTGCAAAGTTTTGAAACTTATTTATCAGTTCACCCTGAAAGAAAGTAGGAGAAGTAAGACCCTTTGTAAGTCGAGAGTTGAAACTCATTGGATTTCTCTGCCCTATGTGTGAGTTGAGTCATCTCTTGGTTCTGGCCTTATCATACCTGTTAAAATATTTTGAAAAATGCCAGCTCTAAGGATTACACAAAAGCACATTTCAGTGAGTAAGGTTATGATGGGGGTGGATGTTAGGGTCATTCATTGGACAGTGTTTCATCATATCTTGTTTTTCCTATTTTTCTTTTTCATTTTAGACTTCATATCATTAATAGCATGTGCTATTCATTAATATCATGAAATTCTTCAACAATATTTGTAATTCTTCAATAGTATATACTATTATTCACAATGAACCCCCCCCCCCCACACACACACACACATACACACAATTTTGAGGGTTTCTATCGTTTTATTTTTAAAATGGCATGAAACTGCATAGGAAATATTGTCATTTATGTTATTTTAAATAGATGCAAATCTCTAATGTATGTATGTGAGTGACAGGCTCATTTTCAAAAGAAAAGAGTGTCCAAAAAGTGACACAAAAGGCACATTGATGTCCCCGTAAAAGAAGGTCGCCCAAATCCAATAATCAAAACAGGGCCGTAAGGGTGTCCTAAGCGCTAGGGTCGTGTATGGGCGGCGTTACGAGATGGGCGCCCCCAGCGTATAACGGCTAGCGAAATGGTTTCGCATTGGGTGGGAACATGGGCGTCCTTAGTTAGACCTGAAATAAAAGCGACCAGGGTAAGGGGAAAGTCATCTTTAGACCCATTAGTGATTTTGTGCAGTTGAAGAGTGGCGAGAGTGTTGTTGGGAGAGAAAGCTGAGAGTTTGTTGAGTACCTTTATGCTCATATTAGCCCTCTCCTCAAGTCACTTCACTGGCTTACTATCCGTTTCCGCATATGGTTCAAACTCCTCTTATTTACCTATAAGTGCATTCACTCTGTAGCTCCTCAGTACCTCTCCACTCTCATATCTCCCTACATTCCTCCCCAGGAACACCATTCACTGGGTAAATCTCTCTTATCTGCACCCTTCTCCTCCACTGCTGACTCCAGACTCCGTACCTTTATCTTGCTGCACCATATGCCTGGAATAGACTTCCTGAGCCGGTACGTCAAGCTCCATCTCTGGCCGTCTTCAAATCTAAGCTAAAAGCCCACCTATTTGATGCTGCTTTTAACTCCTAACCCTTATTCACTTGTTCAGAACCCTTATTTTATCATCCTCACTTTAATATTCCTTTATCTCTGGTTTGTCCTGTTTGTCTGTCCTAATTAGATTGTAAGCTCTGTCGAGCAGGGACTGTCTCTTCATGTTCAAGTGTACAGCGCTGCGTACGTCTAGTAGCACTTTAGAAATGATAAGTAGTAGTAAGTAGTAGTAGTAGTAGTACCTGTTACCTTTGTCTGTGTGCTGTAGTTGGAACGTTTTCACCCTCACCTGTCTCATTTGTGTTTTACCTTTTCAGCTTTCCCTACCCCTTCTATCCCCCAAACCCAGACACCACTACTCCTTCCTCTATCTCCCCATCCCCTCTCCCTCTCCATTCACTGTCCCCAAGTTAATATTTCATTCCCTTACCTGTTTTGTAGTCACTGTCTCTTTGTCCTGTGTAGTGCTGCAGCATGTTTGTGAAGACTGTTGTTTGCTGCGTGGAGAGTGAGTGGCTAGAGGGTATGGCAGGAGAGTTTGTAGTGGGTCAGAGAGTACTTGCAGTGTGGCTCAGCTGTGTGTGACCACATTGTTTGTCGGTGGTGGGAGAGTGAGTGTCAGCTTCTGTTTGTTGCTGCTGTGTTTCACCAAGTTGGTAGAGAAAGGTGAGCACTGGTTGCACTGCATTGCACCTGTAGTGTGGGGAAATGGAGGCACTAAATGCACAGGTGGCTTACATGTTGGAGGAAGAGGGGGGCACCGCAGGAGGTACTCACACCCCAGAGTTTTCAGGCCCCGTCATGGGCATAGACTGGGGGGGGGGCGAGGGGGGGCAATGCCCCCCCCCAAACGACGATGACGTGGACTGGCGCTAGAAATAAAAAAAAAACAAGCAGGCACGCGCTCGTCTCCGTCCGCTTTGCTGCTTCCCTGCCCTCTTTGTCTGCGTCCCGCCCAAAAGGAAATGACGTCAGAGGAAGGCGGGACGCAGACAAAGAGGGCAGGGAAGCAGCGAAGCGGACGGAGACGAGCGTGTCTATCTACCCCATCTCTTCCTACCTCCCTCCGGCGCAGGCAGCAGCAATCTTCTCTAAGCCTTTCTTGTTCCTGGCAGCGGTAGCTACGTACACGCTGCCTTCAGCTCTGCCCCGAAAGCCTTCTCTTCAAGTTCCTGTTCCCGCATAGGTGGGAACAGGAACTTGAAGAGAAGGCTTCAGGGGCAGACCGAAGGCAGCGTGTATACGTCGCTACTGCTGCCAGGAGCACAGAAAGGTTGAAGAAGATTGCTGCCTGCGCCAGAGGGAGGGAGGAAGAAAGGGGGTAAATGGAGTCACAATCCTGGACCTCACGGGGGAAGATGGATGGGACTGGGAGGGTGGAGAGCAGAGGGAAGGAGCAGGAATTGGATTGGACTGGGAAAGGAGGTGAGCAGAGGGAAGGAGCAGGAGATGGATGGGACTGGGAGGGGTGGGGAGCAGAGGGAAGATGGATGGGACTGGGAGGGGTGGGGAACAGAGGGAAGGAGCAGGAGATGGATGGGACTGGGAGGGGTGGGGAGCAGAGGGAAGGAGCAGGAGATGGATGGGACTGGGAGGGTGGGGAGCAGAGGGAAGCCTACTGGAAAGAAGACACTGCATAAAACAGAAGACACTGGGACCAAAGCGAATAGAAAAACTAAATGATCAACAAAGGTAGAAAAAGTATTTTATTCAGAATATATTAATTGAAATATGTCAGCTTTTTGAAATGTGCAGCTGTGATATTTTGCCTGTAAATTTAAATTCCTTCCTCCATATTAGCATATTCATTTGCATATGTATATATGCAAATTAATATGCTAATATGCTCCGCCCCATCCTTTGCCCTCCCAAATGAAACAGTCAAACTACACCTATGGGCCCCGTAGCAGTTTCCTAGACCTCACTGACCTGCAGTGTCTCACTAGGTACCGCTTTGATAAGGCTGCCATTCAGCACCTTTGTAACCAGCTCAAACCCCTCCTGCAGCCCAGGACCCATAGGAACAACCCCATCCCTGTGCACCTAAAGATCACTGCTTCTCTATTTTTTCTAGCCACTGGGAGTTTCCAGTCTATCCTATCTGTGAACACGGGTCTCACCCAGGCTTCCATTTCTAACTGCCTCACCCAGTTTCTTGATGCCTTCCTTACCCACACCTCTGAGTACATCACCTCCCCCCCAGGCCCTGCAGAACATGGCTGACTTACATACAGCCATACACCCCCTCCCATAAATGCCAGATGCCCTTTCAGAGGCTGAGGTGCCAGAAAAAGAGCCACTGTTGGCCCATAAGGAACCATCCCACCATAGGCTACAGGTTGTACAGCTGGCCAACAAACTCCTTGCTCAAAATGTGCAGCTGGATGATTACTGGTGCCAGAAGCTACAACTGCTGCATGAGGGGATTCAGGTTCAGCAGCAACGGCTCCAACCCAGGATGACTGTCTGCAGGTGCTGTGCTCCATGCAGTAGTAGAGCAGGGATGCTAGGCACAATATGTAGCTTTGGAGGATCTGGCAAGATCTACATGATTACAAAGTGGCCTTTTGCAGCACATTGCCCACCCAGTAGGCACCAGGGGAACCAATGAGGCTAGCATTCCAGCAGCAGCACAACCTTCCACCCCAGCCACAAATGGCACAAGTGCCCAGCTTCATAGCAGCCTGACCAAGCAACTAGCATCCAAGAGGGCACAGATGGACTCACAGGACCTCCAGCTGGTGGGTACACTTTGCATTCATGTACCTCTGTGGCAGCACACACTGCCTTGTTGAGTACTGTGCCCAGCATCAACTCAGCAACAGAGCCAACCAGGTGACCTGATAATCATGGGGCAGCTGAATTAGCTGGATCTCCTGATGCCTCTGAGATAGTGGGAGCCCCACAGGGGAGGACATGAACACTGTGCTTACTCCTACAAAGACCATCCCCTGTAGCTATAGGGATGGGTGGGAGAGGTGGCCTACAGAGGGGATGGGGAGGGAGAGGGGGAGACAGAGGATGAGGTAGGACTATGAGACAAAAACTTACCATACTGTGGTGGTGTGTGTTGAGGAGGGGTGGGGAGTGTGTGCTAGGGGAGGGAGTAAGGGGTGTGCTGGGGGAAAGGAAGGGTGGTGGGGTTAGGGGATAGAATAAGACATGGTAAGTACAAAGAAATCCTGCACTAACCTTTACTGGAAATTAGTCTTTGTCTAGCACAGACCCCCAGCTGGTATGGTCCCTGGTCAGCTCTGCGGGCAGGAGGCACGGCTCATCATCCTCTTGGTCTGGCTGCTACTGCTGCTGCTGCTGCTGCTGCTATGTCCTGTGGCAGGGGCTGTCTTCACTGCAGTGTAAAGCTGTTCAGCATGCAGCAGGCCATGAATATCTTGGCTACCTTTTCTGGGCTATATAGGAGCCCCTCTAGAATGGTTGAGATATCAGAATCTGTTTTTCGGGTGGCCAAAGGTGTGCTCATAGATGGTATGGCTGTTCTTGTGGCTCTTGTTATATTCCTTCTTTGCTTCATTTTGGGGGTGGACAATGGGATTCATTAACCAGATTCGCTGGGGAAGACTTTGTCACCTGTGGGAGGAGTAGAATTCCCTGGTATTAGCTGGTATGGGGACCTTGTGGAATGTGGTTCATGGGCATGGATTCTGAGGGTTATTGTTGATGGATATAGGTTGGGAGACATAAAGGGGGGGAGGGTATGGGGATTAGGAATATCAGTACTGATTACCTAGGAGCCAGATGTTGGTGATCTTCCCTCGGTCAAACCTACAGTAGATTCCTGAGTGCTGCTAGCTATATGCATCTTGGATGGATCCTGAACATTGAGCACACATATCCACAATCTCTCCCTGGGCATCACATATGACCTGCATGTTCATGGAGTAATATGATTTTCTGTTCCTTTGGGTCTCCTCGTGTGCCCGGGTGGGGGTCTGAGAGTGACATGTTTGCAGTTGATGATGCCAATGACTGAGGGGAAGGGGTCTATCATATAGAACTTAACCATGTTGTTTTGGAGGGCCTGGGTGGTAGTGGAGAAGATAATATATGGTGAGATGTGGATGAGGAAAGCATTGAGGAACTGGGCAAAACAATTGGATTGGATTGGATTTATTAATTTGATATACTGCTACTTATTATTGTGACTAAGCAGTTTAAAACAAAATCAGATGGTGGGCTGGGTGAGGCCTGCATTGTCTGCTAGCACTGACTGAAAAGTGAAGGTGACAAGAAAAGCCAGGGAGGCTGTAACCTTAAGATGGACAGGCACTGGATTGTTTCTGTATGTCCTGGCCTAGAGGAGGAGCTGTGACTGGTAAAGCAGGTGCTGTATGGCAGCCCTTTCAAAGTGGTACCTAGTAAGGCAGTCCGTGAGGTTCATGAAGTGAGTTCTAGACCTAAATACTCTGGGATTGGGGTATCTCCTCCTGAGCCTTCTCTCCAACATCCAGCAAAACATCAGCCACAATAGCATTCTGTGCATCCATGATTGACATGCAGGTGTGCCACCACCACTGTGCATCCCACTAAGCCCAGTAACACCACTGTTCATTCCTCCACCTACTCAACCTGTGAGACCCAGCACCAACACCCAGAACCTGCAAACAGTCCTCACACAAACAGCAGTAACACAATGCACAATGACAAAAAGGGAATGGACAAACAGAAAAAACAATGAGAGACAGATGACAAACAGGTAGGAGGTTTGAATGGGAGGTGTGGGGGTTTGGAGACAGTGAGGGAGAAGGGGTTGAGATAGAGAGCAAGAGATGGGTGTGGTTGGGAGACTGGCAGGTGTGGGTAAGGACTTGAGGAGGTGAGACACAGAGGATGCAAGGCAGGAAATGTGTGGATCCAAAGGTTCAGACAGTTACATAGAAACAAAGGTTACAGACTACTCAGCAACTCTCCACTCTTTTTCACATACTAACAATTCCACCTCTCTACTCTCCAACTCAGCAAAATCACAAATAGGTCCAAAGGCAAGTTTGGTCTTGAGTTAGTCGGGTTTAAGGCACGTTTAATTCACTATGGGGTCCTTTTACAAAGGCGCGGTGAAAAATGGCTTGCGGTAGTGTAGGTGCAGGTTTTGGGCACGCACCAATCCATTTTTTAGCGTGCCTCTAAATGGCCTTTTTAATATTTTGGCCAAAAATGGACATGCGGCAAAATGAAAATTGCCGCACGTCCATTTTGGGTCTGAGACCTTACCACCAGCCATTGACCTAGCGATAAAGACTCACGCAGTAACCAAGCAGTAATGACCTACATGCGCCAAATGCCACTTGGCGCACATCCATTATGTGCGCCCGAAAATAAAAAATATTTTTCAGACATGCATATCAGACGCGCACCAAAAATGAAATTACCGCAAGAGCCATGCGGTAGTCGGGCAGTAACTCCATTTTGGTGCACTTTGGGCACGCGTAGACGCTTACGTAGCTTAGTAAAAGGGCCCCTATGTTTTTTTTTCTGGTACAAGGAAATCATTTTGTTATCCATTATGGCAAAAACATGTACATCATTTAACAACACCCATATCACACCCCGAACATGCCCCCAAAATGTCCGCTTGCAAAAAGTTTTTCTTTCGGCAAATATTGGACGTGAAGCTTTTTTTGTTTGATTATATGGTTTAAATGTTTTCATGTGAGAAACATGTCCATCTGCCCCTCGTTCCACTTTTTGCATGTTCTTTCCTTTTGAGAATGAGGCCCTTAATCATCTAGCCTGATACTGAGAAATGATGGAACATCCAATAGCAATAGAGGCAGATCTTAATACTCATATAGAGTTGAAGAAATTATATCAGACACATTGTTGTTGTTCAGAACTCGGGCAGTTTAATCAACAAGGATGAAATGTGATCAAAATGAGATGAACCAAAGGGATCATGTGCAGCAGAGTTCAGAGTAATCTGTAAAGACACATTGGGCCCGATATTCAGCCAGCAGTGGGCAAGGCTTTTGCTGTCCTCTGCCAGCGTTAAACCCGGATTTTCAATGCTGGGACATTTCCAGTGTCCCGCCTCAAATATCTGGGGGGGGGGGGGGGGGTTAAACCAATAAATGGTTAACCAGTTATAATTCAGCACTAACTGGTTAACATTTTAGCTGTCAAACACAGCTATTTATGTGGTCCCACTTGACTGTTAAACTTATATGGTTAGGCACTGAATATCAGCGCCTAAGCAAATAAGTTGGGTGATATAGCCGGTTATGTGCCAGGGGCTAACCAGCAATATTCATCAGAAGATAAACCAGTTTTCTCACACTAAATATTTATGACTAGGTGTCGATATACTATTTAACTTGTCAGTGGCCATTCCTGACCTGTTAAATAGTGCTGAATATTGAGGGGGGGGGGGGGGTTGTTAATAGTAAAATAAGAAGGTATATCACAGACTGGATAATTGGACAAAAATAGTACCTGTGTTTTTTTACGTTAAATTTCAAATGATTTTATAACATCCACATATCAATTGATTGCAGACATAAACATAATACATACTTTCTGTTGTGGTTTCTACTTTACTGAAAATAAAAAAAAATTGGATGTCATCTGTGTAAATTCAAAAATGTAGACCAAGGCAACCAAGTAGCTTATAGAAAGATGTTAAACAGCATACTGTAGGTGAGAGTGGTGATCCTTGTGGAATCCATTAAATAGAACTTTCTTGGCCTCTAGCCACACAAAACTTTCTAAAAAATAGAAGTGAGGAGAACCAATCTAGCTCCAGTCCTTCAGCAACTATTGATTTTAGTCAGTTAATCAGAATTCTCTGATCACTAGAACTAAAGGCTACAGATATATTCAAAGTAACTAGAAAGAAACATGAGTCCTTATCAAATCCAGTTATAATGATAATCAAAACTGAGGTTAACAAATTTCAGTACCATGGTGAGCATGAAAATCAAACTGGTTACATTCCAAAATATTATGTTGCTCAATAAAGTTGAAAAGGTGGCCACAGCCGAATCTCACAAGAATTTTAGATATAAAGGGGAAAGATGATATTGCACTGTAGTTCTCAATAATACTAGGATCTGAAGAAAATGTTGTTTTAGTAAATTTGAAACGAATTTATTGGAAATGGATACAGTAGAATTGATCACTTCATCCTTTAAAGCATTCACAACATATAGAGGGCATGGATCTAAAAGACAAAAGGAATCTTTGACTTTTAGAAAAGCCTCTTTTATTATACCCTGCAGTAATAACTTCAAAAGTTGTCCAGCATTGATCTGACATAATTTGACAGGTCATTTCAGTGGGCAGATGCTCAGAGATAAGATTAAACAATATTTAAACTCTATTAGAAAACTCAAGTGCAGAAGCATGACAAGACAAAATCTAGATTGTGGTTCCTTAGAAAGTAACTTGTTATCTACAATAAATAATTCCTTAGAGTGGACAGATGAAGATTCCATAGTTTAATCAAAGAATTGTCTCTTTGCATGCAATGTGTCAGAATTGTTATGTTGTGCATTATGATTGTAAGATTCTAAAGTAACTCTTGATGGATATTTTTGCCATTCCCATTACTTCTGCTTCAAAGCTTTTAAGTTTATCCATGGAACACTTCATATTCTCTTGTGATGCCTGCTTAAATTACACTTAGTGGGCCAGTCGCTGATATTAAGTGACACTTGACTGGGCAGTACCACTGAATATTAGCATTAAGTGGCAATTTTTAAAGTGGGCAGGAGAAAGGTGTTGTGAAGGCAGAGTCAGGAAGGAGCCAGAAGTGATGGGGTGCTGGCATTTATTCAGTACCAGTGCCCGCACAGTTTATCAGGCATGTAGAACCACATAAATAGAAGTCCTAACTTTTCTGGTTATCTATGTGGTTGGAGGCACTGAATATTGGCCAACACCTGCATAACTTCTGGGTTGCAGCTGATGTTAGTCCATGTGCTCCCCTATCACAATCTGACCCACTTCTGAGCTCTGGAAGAGGACTGCCATCCCCCTCCCTCCCTAAGGAAGAGCATTAATACCCTCCCACCACCACCACAGACCCCTCCTTCCATGAAAGTGATCCTCCAGCCCTACCTGTATGAGCCCTGGTAGTCTAATGGACAAATCATGGGAGGATTGGACTGCACAATTACCCTTATGCAGGTCACAGCTGATATTCAGCCAGGACCCGCATAAGGGGCCTTTCTACTAAAGTGCACTAAAATCTGGGATTAACACATTTTAATGCAGGGTTTTACCCAGATTTAATGTGGCACTTTTTTTTTTTTGGGGGGGGGGGGGGGTCTCTATTTTTTTATTGCAGGTCTTGCATTAATGTAACCATTAGATCTGTACTTACAGGATGTTAATGCAAGACCACTTATCACCTCCTATTTAGGAGGCATTAAGTGCTCCCATGTTAACTGTACATTGGTCAGTTAGCATGCGCTAAATATAACATGCTAGCTGGCTAACACTTCCATTCCCCATCAGAAAAAAAGTAATGCTCTCCTTTCAACTCTGGCCAGAATCTTAGCGGAGATTAGGTGGCGACGCCGGTATTTGGAGAATAAAACCGGTGCAGGGCAGACTTCTACTGTCTGTGCCTGATCGTGACTGAATAGATATGGAGGGGCCGAAGTATAAATTTTAAGGGGCTTTGACATTAGCTTCAGAACTTTTATTACAGGAACAGTGCTGGGCAGACTTTTACTGTCTGTGACCTGAGAAAGGCAGGGACAAATCAAACTCGGGTATACATATTGTTACGTTTCTGCTAGCAGGCTGGGGAGGGGTGGGAACCTCTATGCTAGGCTAGCTGAGCGGGACTTGCCTGCTATTGGTCAGCCTTAGTAGTAGCTGACGTCTGCAGCTCAGATGTCAGTAGCCAGGATCTATTTTTACCTGCTAATCCAGGTAAACGTTGCTTTGGCGTTTAAGCTTTGTGCTTGCTATAGCCTCGTAGTTTCTCTGTATGTAGAGCTTGCTCTTTGGAGGAGGGGTAGATTTCTGTTGCCCTTTCTCTCTTTTTGTGTTCCCTATCACTGTGTGTCTGCACTTGTGCTGTGTTTCATTTTTCTTCTTTATTTGTCTCCCGGTGGGTGGTTAATTAGCTTTCCCTGCAGCTGGGCTGTATTCTTGGGTTGTCTGAGCAGTGTATGTTTGCAGTGTACTTTCTCTTTGTTCCTCTGTTGTGGTTCCACCCCTTCCCTGTAGCTAGAGTTGTGTTAAACCTTTGGTCTCTGTGTCTGAGTGTGTGGGTTCTGTGGCCAGTAGCTTTTCTCTGGCTTGTACTCCTTTTTGATTTGTGCTGGGAGCTGTCTGCCCGGACCTGGTTCTCAGTGGGGTTCAGCTTTTCCTGATACTGCTTCTGCTTCTGGTGGTCCTAAGTCCTGCCAGCTGCCTGCAGCCAGGAGCTCAACCCCTGATGAATGGCGGCCAAGTGCAGGTGAAGTCTGATAGCTGCCCCAGTATCGTTGTGCCTGCTGTTTCTCAAGGAGTACCTGTTGAGGCCAGCCGGTTCCTGGAGTTCTCTACCTGTGAGGAGTCCTGCACCTCTCCTCGGGAGCTGGAGTCCTGGGTGAGTACCCTGAGGGCGATTTCTTTTATTATTGTGGTTCAGTCTACCCTGGGCCTTCCTTGACTTCCTTACTGTTGGGAGGGGCCTGGGCTCAAGGGCTCACGAGCGGGGTTGGAGTAACAGATAACACATATAAAGTATTACATACCATGTAAAATGAGTTTATCTTGTTGGGCAGACTGGATGGACCGTTAGGGTCTTTATCTGCTGTCATTTACTATGTTACTATTGGGCTCATTTTCGAAAGAGAAGGACGTCCATCTTTCGATATAAATCGGAAGATGGAAGTCCTTCTCACAGAGATGTCCAAATCGGTATAATGGAAACCCGATTTTGGACATCCCCAACTGCAGTCCATCGTATGGATGTCCAAATTTCAAGGGAGCGTGTCAGAGGCATAGTGAAGGTGGGACTTGGGCGTGCCTAACACTTGGACGTCTTTGACCCACAATCGAAAAAAGCAAGGACGTCCCTGACGAACACTGGAACGTTTTCACCCGGCTGTGTTTTTCTTACGAAAAAGGTTCAAAAAGGTGCCCAAAATGACCAGATGACCACCGGAGAGAATCGGGGATGACCTCCCGTTACTCCCCCAGTGGTCACTAACCCCCTCCCACCCTCAAAAAACATTTTTAAAAATATGTTGTGCCAGCCTCTATGCCAGCCTCAGATGTCATGCTCAGATCCATGACAGCGCATGAAGGTCCCAGGAGCAGTTTTAGTGGGTACTGCAGTGCACTTCAGACAGGCGGACCCAGGCCCACCCCCCCATACCTGTTACATTTGTGGAGGAAACAGCGAGCTCTCCAAAACCCACCACAAACCCACTGTACCCATATATAGGTGCCCCCATTCACCCGTAACGGCTATGGTAGTGGTGTACAGTTGTGGGTAGTGGGGGTTGTGGGGTTTGGGGGGGCTCTGCACACAAGGTAAGGAAGCTATGTTCCTGGGAGCATTTTATGAAGTCCCCTGCAGTGCCCCCTAGGGTGCCCGGTTGGTGTCCTGGCATGTCAGGGGGACCAGTGCACTACAAATGCTGGCTCCTCCCACCTCCTAATGGCTTGCATTAGGACGTTTTTGACATGGACTTCTTTGGTTTCGAAAATCGCAGAAAGTCAGAAGCGTCCATGTCTAGGGACATCCAAATCTAGGGACCTCCAAATTTAAGAACTTGGACGTCTCTGACGGTATTTTCAAAACAAAAGATGGACGTCCATCTTTTTTCGAAAATACGGGTTTCCACACCACTGGATTTTTCTGTTTTGCAAGGACGTGCAAATCACAACTTGGACATTTCTTTAGAAAATGCCCCTCCATGTAAATTAATCAGATTTGTCCGACATGGCCAATTGCTAGTAAAACCATGCTGTCATGTTCCCCCTAAGATGTTTGAATTATGTGGCTGCACAAGCTATAAACCTTTTTCACGCAGACCGCTGTGCCATCATCTGTCAGGACCCACCCTTTTGCTGCTAACAGCTGTGTACAATTTGTGCCAGACCCACAAACATTTTTAAAACCCATAGGCTAGCAGTTCTTGGTTTCTGGTTCTAATGTGCTTGACAGATATATCCTGATAGTTCTGAGAAGGATTTATTGGTACTCCCTACTAGCTGAGCTCCATTAAATGTCCCACCTCAGGTTTTGGGATAGCACCACCAACCAGTCAATGTCTAAGATTCAGGATCCTCCACAAGGAAATTATGACAGCAACTATCCTAACTGTAAACTGCACAGCAGGTATTAATACTAAAAATGAGTTTAGTTCAGACTTAACTAAACTCATTTTTAGTATTAATACCTGCTGTGTAGTGATCCTGATTTCTAAAACTGAATGGGGTGGAATAGTCATCACCAAATTCCTGCCTATAGATTTTGAAAATATTTGCCACATAGGTTGGTCATTAGCTGAAAGATCGGCTCCTGTCGCTTGAATGTATTGCCTGAGAGTGGAGCGGAGAGGTGGGGTGGTAAATGCATGGAAACTTGGTGAGGGTGCTCGGGGAATATAAATAGTTGGAGAAGGGTAGTGAGAAATAGAACAGATGTTGTATAGAAGAAGAGAAAGTGAAAAATGATGAGGAAGAGTGAAGAGTCGATGGCAGTGGCTAAAAATGTGAAAGAGAGGAGATATGGAGATGGAAGAAATAGAAGGAATATTTGAATGAATGAGATGAATGTATTCAATTGTTATTTTGTATTTATTTATTTATAGTTGACAGTCTATTTCTATGCACATGATTTCAGGAATGAACAATGCCAAAATTTTGATGCATTTTAAAAACAGTGGTAGAACTGCAGTATGTAAGATACATTGTTAGATTTTCCATTGAAAGGTAGAAAGATTTATCACAGCAACTAGACTTGTAGCTTTTGGTTTGTAGCTTTGACCAAGTCCTGAAGTTGGCTCCTGAGTTTCCGATGTCATAGAACAAAGATTCAATACTGCCTATATTACAAACTATTGGCCAACTCTACTTTAGCTTTATGTTGTTGTTGTTGTTGTTGTTGTTATTATTATTATTATTATTAATACATGTATACATGTATGCATGTTTTGAAAAACAAATCTTGAAAGTAGAATAATAAATATGATGGGGCAATACATGTCAGAAACAGACTTTAATTTTCTCCAGGAAACCTCGGATATGAATTGTTAAAAAGTCAACAGTCACTTCAATAATAGTCAATTTCAGCTTGTTCTAATATTCAGCTACTTAATAAAAAGAGTTAGTCCAATTAATTAAGAAATACTGGTTTGATCACCAACCCTAACAGTTTTTTTGTTGTTGCTGTTGTTTCTCTGGCATTGCTCTTTCTTCTTTATTTATTTATTATTTACCACCCTTTTGAAGGAATTCACTCAAGGCAGGGTACAATAAGAATAAATCAAAATTGAGCAATAGACAATTACAGCATTAAAAACATTCAAATAATATAAAATATAGCATAGTATACTACTTACAATGTCAACACAATACATAATATAACCTTTTAATTGACAGTGTAAGTTATAAGCAAAGATGGAACAAATAGGGGGTCTTTTACTAAAGATTAGCTCGAGTTATCTGCAGCAGGGCCCGTTTTATTTCTTTGGGCCTTGCTGCAGATAACTCAAGTTAATCTTTAGTAAAAGACCCCCCCCCCCCCTTAGATACGTAAGAGAGTGAGAGGACTAGTAAGGTGCCTAATTTAAAGAAAGGTGCACATGAGGTCAGAGAGATGGTTAAATATTATCCTAGCTGGGGTAGGAGTGGATAGACATGTCCTGCTGCAGTATGTGCAACCCATGTCACTCCTTGTGTGTGTATAAGTGAGACTAGCAAGATAGTTACTTCTTCTGTTAAAGGCCTGGTTGAAGAGCCAAGCTTTCACGTGCTTCCTGAAGTAGAAATAGTCTTGTGTATTCCAGAGTTTTGGGGCTACTCTGGAGAAGGCTCGCTTTTGAGTATCACATTGTGTAATGTCTTTTGGAGAGGGTGTGGTTAGGGATAATCCTTGGGAGAACCTTAGTGTCCTTGGAGGCATGTAGAGGATCATCCTATTCTTCAGGTACTCAGGACCATTTCCTTTAAGGGCCTTGAAGATCAGACAGTTTTAAATTTAGCCCTGTATTGTACTGGTAGCCAGTGAAGTTTTTGCAAAAATGGTGTGATGTGGTCACATCGCTTGCAACCTTCTGAATCAGTTGGAGCTGGAACTGGTGCAGGCCCTTTGTAGTCAGACCATTATAGAGTGCATTACAGTAATACAGTCTTGATATTATCATGGCAAACACAACTGGGTTAAGATTTAACTTCTCTACGTAAGAAGAGAGGCAACGTAGATGTCGCAAATAGTAGAAGCAGCTGTTGAAGGTTGCTTGGATTTGGGAAATCAAAGTAAGTTTGTATCAAACTGTATTCCAAGGTTCCTGACTTGTGATTTGAGGGTGAGTTCATACTTTCCAAAAAAGATTTTGATAACAGGTTTGTGTCCACTTGTGTTAGGGACCCAGAGAAGCTCTGTTTTACTTGGGTTCAGGAAAAGATTACTGTGCTTAACCCATTCTTGAATTGATGTTAGACAGGTGATCAGTTAGACAGGTTCAATGCATATGAGTAGCTGCACATCATCTGTGTAGATGTAGAACTGAGTGTCCATTGACCTAATCAGCTCGGCTAGTGGCTTGAGGTAGATATTGAACAGAATAGGTGACAGTATCGATCCTTGTGGTACTCCACAGGTCAGTGGCAATGAGGTGCTGCCAAACATTATGGATTGTTGCCTATACTGTTCCATTGATACCTGTTTCTGCAAGTCATGCTAGCATGATATCATGATTCACAGTGTCAAAAGTTGCTAAGAAATCTAGCAGTACTAACATCAACTCAAATTCCCTGTATCGGTTTCTATGACGATTATCTATTAAGGGTATGAGCACTGTTTCTGTTCCATAACCGGATCTGAATCCAGATTGACATGGATCTAGCCAGTTTCTATTTTCTAGCTAATCATTTAGTTGAACACAGACTGTTTGTGGAGGAGTAGCCTAGTGATTAGTACAGTGGACTTTGATCCTGGGGAACTGAGTTAAATTCCCACTGCAGCTCCTTATGACTCTGGGCAAGTCACTTAACCCTCCATTGCCCCTTGTACAAAATAAGTACCTGAATATATGTAAACTGCTTTGAATGTAGTTGTAAAACCCTTAGACAGGCAGTATATCAAATCCCATTTCCCTTTGTTCTATAAGTTCCCCTAGAAATGGGATGTTGGATACCAGCCAGTAACTTCCAAGTTTGTCCTGGTCAAGGTTGTTTTTCTTTAGCAAAAGGTGAACCACTGCCCTTTTCAATGCTGTTGGTAGTTACCCATTAGAAAGAGGGGAGTTCATCATTTTTGTGGCACCTTCTATGAGGCCCATAATTGTCTGCTGCACTTTGATGGGCAGGGGTTGAGGGAGCAGGTAGTTGGTTGAAGGTCTCTTAGGATTTTGTCAAGGCTCTCCTCTGTTTTTGGGTTAAAAAAGTGCACTAAATGAACAAATGACCACTGCAGGAATAAAGAAATGATGCCCCTTACTCCTTCAGTGGTTACTGACCCCCTCCCACCCCTTAAAGATGTAAATGAAACAGTACATACCAGCATCTATGACAGCTTCAGATGTTATGACCAGTCCTATTAGAGCAGCAAGCAGGTTCCTGGAATAGCCTAGTGGTCAGTGCAGTGCACTGCAGAGAATGTGACCCAAGGGGATAATGCTGAGATGTGTACCTATGACCTTTTATGAGAAGTCCATTGCAGTGCCCCCTAGGGTGCCCCACTGCTCTGCTGAGATGCCTTTGTGTCCATCTACTAGGAAAGCTGGCTCCTCCTACATTCCAATGACTTGATTTTGTGCATTTTTCACTTAGACTTTTTTTAATGGCCCAAAAAGATAGACGTACTAAGCACAACATCTAGGAAATGGTCATTTTCAAAGAAAAAAAAGATAGACATTTTTCTGTTTTAAAAATGTTCATTTTTACTACTTGATTTGTGGACTACTGAAATTAGTAGATGAATTAGTAGATTTGTTTAAGTTTATACTTTTCATTTTATTTTCATTATTTATAAATGCCAATTTTAAAAAGTACATATCAAACAAAATAAAACATGGAAAAGAAAATAAGATGATACCTTTTTATTGGACATAACTTAATACATTTCTTGATTAGCTTTCGAAGGTTGCCCTTCTTCGTCAGATCAGAAATAAGCAAATGTGCTAGCTGATTTGCTTATTTCCGATCTGACGAAGAAGGGCAACCTTCGAAAGCTAATCAAGAAATGTATTAAGTTATGTCCAATAAAAAAGGTATCATCTTATTTTCTTTTCCATGTTTTATTTTGTTTGATTTCTATTGATAACCTTAAGAGTGGACTAACACAGCTACCACACTCCTCTACTTAAAAAGTACATATAAACAGTACTGCACTTTAGTACATGTAACCCATAGAGGGGCATAATCGAAAGGGGCGCCCAAATTTTCCTGTGGACGTCCTTGCAGGATGTCCTGGCGAAGGGGCGAGGAAACCTGTATTATTGAAACAAGATGGGCGTCCATCTTTTGTTTCGATAATACGGTCGAGGATGCTCAAATTGTGAAATTAGGTCAACCTTAGAGATGGTCAGTCCTTAGAGATGGTCATCCCCGATTTTCGGCGATAATGGAAACCAAGGACGCCCATCTCAGAAATGACCAAATGCAAGCCATTTGGTCATGGGAGGAGCCAGCATTCGTAGTGCACTGGTCCCCCTGACATGCCAGGACACCAACTGGACACTCTAGGGGGCACTGCAGTGAACTTCATAAATTGCTCCCAGGTGCATAGCTCCCTTATCTCGGGTGCTGAGCCCCCAAACCCCACTACCCACAACTGTACAACACTACCATAGCCCTAAGGGGTGAAGGGGGGCACCTACATGTGGGTACAGTGGATTTCTGGTGGGTTTGAAGGGCTCATATTTACCACCACAAGTATAACAGGTAGGGGGGGATGGGCCTGGGTCCGCTTATCTGAAGTGTACTGCACCCACTAAAACTACTCCAGGGACCTGCATACTGCTGTCGGGGAGCTGGGTATGACATTTGAGGCTGGCATAGAGGCTGGCAAAAAATATATATATTTTTTTTTTTAGTGTGGGAGGGGGTTAGTGACCACTGGGGGAGTAACGGGAGGTCATCCCCAATTCCCTCCGATGGTCATCTGGTCAGTTCGGGCAACCTTTTGAGGCTTGGTCGTATGAAAAAATGGACCAAGTAAAGTCGCCCAAGTGCTCGTCAGGGATGCCCTTCTTTTTTTCATTATCGGTCGAGGACGACCATGTGTTAAGCACACCCCAGTCCCGCCTTCGCTATGCTTCCGGCATGCCCCCATGAACTTTGGTCGTCCCCGTGATGGAAAGCAGTTGATGCCCAAAATCAGCTTTCGATTATGCCGATTTGGGTGACCCTGGGAAAAGGACGCCCATCTTCCGATTTGTGTCGAAAGATGGGTGCCCTTCTCTTTAGAAAATAAGCCTGATAGTGATCTACAATAATCCAATACTAGAACAATCAATGCCTGTAGCACAGATTGAAAGTCTAATACATGTTAATAAAGTTTACAAACTATTCATTAGTTTAAGTTTATAGAAATACACTTTAGTCACATTTCTCACTTGGGACCTAAAACATAAGCTCTCATTTAGGACAATCCTTTTCAAATAATGGAGATTTACAAACAATTAGAGTTATTTTTTTAAACTGAATTTAAAGTGCTCCAACACTACCGGCCTAGTTCATGCATTCTCCATAGCAAAACTGAATGGTCAATTGTATCAAATACTGCCAAAATATCAAAAAATAACACAATAAAATCTTGATCCTCAAAAAAGCTTTGAATAAATATGCCAGAGATCATAAAAGCCTCAGCGCTATGTTGTTTATGAAATCCACACTGATGTAGGTCTAGACAGTCATTATCCTCTGAAAAGGGCAGTAGTGTTTTTCTTGATATTTTGCTCCTACCTCAGAGTCTTATTTCTGATACTGTTGGGCTTCCTTTTGTTTTCATATCTTTAGGAGCTTGTGTATATCTTAGGAGCCTGTTTATTATTTAGCATGCCACATAACTGTTGTTTTTACCACATGCTAAATCATGTGATAACTGTTTGTTTGCCATGACAGGGGCAGGAAGGCAGTACAGAATGACTAATTATGGGCATGGCCAACTACTTTGCGCTGTCATGACTGAAGGTAGTGTAATGTTGTTACTTTCAGTTCAAATATGGAAGTGAACCCCCTCCACCCCTAGCACTTTGCTACTATGCCCCCAGTATTCAATGGCATTTAATCAGACAATGCTGCTGAATATTGGCACTCATTGGCCATATCCCAAAGGGGGCAGGTCAGGGGGGCTGAGCTGGGAGTAATGCAGATGCCAGCAATATTCAGTGTTGACACCTGCATAGCTAACTGGGCATGTAGGACTGCATAAAATGCACTTGGTTAGCTATGCAGGTGCAGGCACTGAATATCGACCAGCACATACATTATATCCAGGTGCCAGCCTGCATGTACCCTCCATCCCTCCCACAGTGGCATATTCTGATCCCATTCCTAGTTTTCTGTCACCAGCTCCAATCCTGGTCCCAACCCTCCCTGTGACCTGTTCCAAATCCTCTCCCAACACCTTGGCACCAGCTCTGATCCCCCTTGACACCAGTTCTGATCCCCCTTCCTACCCCCCACACTAGTTCTGATCCCCCTCCCAACCTCCTGGACACCAGCTCTGATCCTCCTCCCAAACCTTCTCACATCAGCTCAGACATCCATCACCCCTGGTATAAGGACGAGCCCCCTTCCCAGGTAGGTCACTCTTTGGGCCTATGTTACCCCAGAGGGGTGTGTGCCTCTAAATGGGGGAGGGAATTTGTGTTGGAGGGCTGGGAGAGGGACTTGAGCTGCTGTGGGGGGGGGGGGGGGGTTGGGAAGGGGGGACATGCTCATCCACTAATATGGGTCTTAGCAGATTTTCAGCCAGTAACTACATAATTGTCTTATGAGAGTTGTAACTGTTTATCACCATGACCCACATAAGAGCTGGCGGCCTGGCTACAACTAGTCAGATGCCAATATTCAATGGTGGTTTCCAGATATGGCCTGTCATTTAATATCATGGCCTATTTCTACCCACAGAGGTCAGCATTTTAAAAAAACCACTGAATGCCATTGAGTAAATATCACCTGATATGTGCATACAATTTTAACTGTTGTTAAGCATGCATATATTTCCTGCATTAAATTTCATTGTATCTACAAGAGTCTGGGAGACTGGACATCTAATGGTAGACAATATTTACAGCCCAATTCTATATATGGCACTGCGTACACAAAAATGTGTGCACACCCAAGTTGTGTGCATTATTTAATTGATAAATGAACCAATTAGCACTGATAATCAATTATTAGCACTAATTGGTATAACATAGGCATTCTCATGCCCTCTTACATTAACAACATTCATATCCTTAAATAAAGAAGAAAATAACACTTCACTCGCAGCTTTATTCAGCAAATTCAAATCTCCTTTGATTTCTTAACACTTAAATGGTAAATTCAACAATAATGCAATAAACCCCTCTTAGTCAGACGGTCTCGTTCTGACTTTTCATATTTTCACTATCCCCAAAGGTATCGTTTGCGGATCTGCTGAACCAACCCATTATCTCTAAGTCCACAGCGGTACTGCACATGAACCCCAATTCCCTTTAAATAAACTCCCCAACTGTTTACTATTGAATTCACAATGATAAAGTAAATGATTGTTCAAACTCCCGCTGTGACAACCAAACCCTCCCTCTCCTCCCAGCCACCCTACCCGCAACCTTAACAACTTCAACACCACAGTAACATTGCCCAAATCCCACAAAAGAAAAGGGGAGGAGCCGGGTGGGTCAGCCAAGGTATTATTTTTTACCTGCCAGGGCTCGGGACGATCTGTGAGCCCAATCTAAATTCCCCCTGTATGTTCTCTAGCTTTCTTCTCCCTTATTGGTTCTCACTCCTCAGCCTTCCGAACCAATCCACTTTCCCTACAACATTAACCCTTCACCACACTGCTACCTTTTCCTCTGGTGGCTCAGCCATGTTATACCACCCCAGTGTAAAATCTGGGGTGAATCTTTAATTAAACTTTGCACAAACATCTTTAGGCACTGAAATCTGCACATACATTTTACACTTGAATCTGAGAAGGAGGTGTGGCCAAGGGAGGAGCATGGGGGGATTGGGAGCATTCCTGGTATTTATGCACAGTTTTACTGAATAGGGAAGATCTGTGCCTAGTTTAGGTGTGAGAATTTAGTTTGTGCAAATCCTCGCATCCAAAATTGGGCACAGATCCTGCATCAAACGCTATTATATAAACGGCACCGAACTCTGAGTTCCAATTATAAAATAGTGCGTAGTGCTAATTTTTAATAGCACCCAAATTATGGGTATCGTTTATAGAATTGAGTCTTTAATGTGAGAAAGTGCAAAGCGAGGCATGTAAGAAAGAGGAACCCAAACTATAGCTATGAGATGCAAGTTTCCACATTAGGAATCACTGCCCAGGAAAAAAGATCATTGATGATATGTTGAAACCCTCTGCTCAATGTGCAGCCGCTAAGAAAGCAAATAGAATATTAGGAATTATTAGGGAAGGAATTGAGAACAAAAATGAGAATGCTATAATGCTTTTGCATTTCTCCATGGTGCGACTGCACCTTGAAAATTGTTGGTAATTCTGGTCACTGCATCTCAAAAAAGACGTGGTGGAATTAGGAAAGATACAGAGGCAACCAAAGTGATAACGTGGATAGGACAACTTCCCTATGAGGAAAGGCTAAAGCAACTAGGGCTCTTCAGCTTGGAGAAGACACGACTGAGGGAAGATGTGATAGAGGTCTATAAAATCCTATGTGGAGTGGAATAGGTAAGGGTAAATCACTTGTTTATTCTTTCCAAAAGTATAAGGACAAAGGGGTATGTAATGAAGTTACTAAATAGTCAAATTAAAACAAATCGGAAAAAAAAATATTTCTTTACTCAATGTGTAATTAAAGTCTATAATTTGTTGCCCCAGAACATGGGAAAAGTGGATAGCATAGCAGGGTCTAGAAAAGGTTTGGACACCCCCCCCCCCCCCCAAAAAAAAAAAAAAAGCATACAAAGACCTGGTTTGGCCACTTTTTGAAGAGGATACTGGGCTTGATGGACCTTTGGTCTGTTCCAGTATAGCAATGATTATGCATTTACTGTATGTATTCATGCACAAGTATTTTCAGAACAATATTCACTAGCAATGCAAGCCTTTTTCAGCCCCTCTATCATTTCATGAATGTCTTCACTGAAACTAGGTGAGGTCACACGTACAGGATGTACATGCATAAGTTTAAATGCATATCTAATGCAGAATTTTATAAACAACTGTTTCTGTGCATAAACACTGCATTATAGGCAGAAATGACTTAAAAAATTCCCTTTCTAAAATAATGAAATGGAAAATAAATACATAAAAGAATGGCAAAATAATAATAATAATAATTTGTACAGTCAATGTCAGCCCTCAACTATAGCAGAAAAGTAAGTAGTATGAAATCAACTTTCCCTCTTTAATTCAAAAGAAAAAAAACACCTCAATGTCATGCACTACATACAAATATATTTTTGAATGTTTAAAGCATTTCTTCTGAGATACTATTGGCCTACAATTTAGGCACTGGAGAAGGCTGTAAACCAGACTTGCCTTTTGAAAAAGCCTCAAGTTGATGTGGGTTCAAAACTGCATAATATAAGCCTTAGCATTTTAGAGCACTACTAGACATACACAGTGCTAGAGCCAGCTTTGCCAATAGACAGATTAGACAACCACCTGGCAAGCAAAATTTGGGGGCTATGATGCAGATTGTTGCCTGTGGGGGTCTTATACTAAGCAGCAGTAGCTTTTTAAGCTCACAGTAGATATCACATAGGAATATAATGGGCATCTTGGTGTTTACCACCAGCTGATTTCTACCATGAGCTAAAAACGCTACCGTGGCTTAGTAAAAGCCCCCCTTAGTATGGCAGTAGGCTTTTCAACAGGGAGAAAACAAAAATAGAACACACAATCCAGATCAATCCAATCAGGTGGACCAGAAAGAACTTTATTCTCAACATCAATAATATCTGGAAAACAACCCGACACGACTCTGTTTCGGCATGCACAGTGCCTGCATCAGGCTCAAATAGACTCTATAAAAGCAAAATAAATATAATAGCATAAATAATTGCAAATAAAACTGTATAAAATCAAAAATTAGAAAATAAAAACTGGAGAAGCAAAAAGCATGATAAAACAAAATGCATTAAAATAAATAAGTAAATGGTCTCACAAAATATTAAAATATGAAATAATAAATAAATGGTGAAACACTCGCCATTTCACATTAAATGAATGTTTACATGTAAACAGTAGCTATAGAAATAAGTAGTAGTAGTAGTCGTTAAAAATGCACCAAAAAGATTCAAGTGCTATATTTTAAAAGAATATGTAATAATGTTACATCGTGGAGAGATGGAGTGTGTGTGTCAGAGAGAGAATGAGAGAGAGACAGAGTGTGTGTGTGTGTGTTTGTGTGAGAGAGTGTGTGAGAAACAGAGTGTCTGTGTGTGTGAGACTGTGTGTGTGTGACAGAGAGATAGAGTGTGATAGACAGAGAGTGTGTCAGGGAGAGTGTATGTGAGAGACAGTGAGTGAGTGTGTGTCCCCCCCTCTCGCAGGTCCCCACCCCCCTCTCACAGGGCCCCCTCCCCACCCCCACCTCTCTGGTCTCAGGACTCCCTCCCCACCTCCCTCACCCTTGCCCCCCTCCTGCCATCCATGTCCAGCGACCCTCCTCTCCCCCTGCCCCCCCTCCAGCCACCCATGTCCAGCGACCCTCCCCTTCCCCTGCCCCTCCAGCCACCCATGTCCAGCAACCCTCCCCTCCTCCTCCCCCCTCCAGCCACCCATGTCCAGGGACCCTCCCTTCCCCCCCCCCCACGCATCAAACCCCCTCGCCACCCACAGCTGCCACTGGTAACGCTGTCCGGCCGCTGCTGCTTCTCCTGTTGAGCAGCAGCGGTCGCTACAAAAAGGAAAAAAGAAATAAATGTTTTTAAACATCAAGCGTGGCATTGCAGACAGCCATCAGGCATTGGCTGTCGGCTCTGCAATCGCTCCTCCTCTCACCTATCACGTTGCTGCACTCCTCCGGGGTCTTACTCCAGGGGCAGTGACGTGGAGGCGAGAGGAGGAGTGGCTGCAGAGCTGATAGCCAATGCCTGATGGCTGTCTGCAGTGCTGCGCTTGATGTTTAAAACATTTATGGCTTTTTTTCTTTTTGTAGCGGCCACTGCTGCTCAACAGGAGAAGCAGCAGCGGCCGGACAGTGTTACCAGTGGCTGCTGTGGGTGGTGAGGGGGTTGATGTGCTCTGGGGGGGGGAGGGGAGGTATTGATGTGCTTCGGGGGTGTTTGATGTGCCGGGGGGAGCTTGGTTGATGCGCTGAGGGGGTGTTTGAGCAGCGCACTCACAGCTGATTCCCAGGCAGGGGGAGGAGTAGGGAAACATGCGGAGCAAGTTGCTCTGCGTGTTTCCCTACTCCTCCCCCTGCCTGGGAGTCAGCTGTGAGTGATGTCAGCCTGGCTATGGAGTCTAGCTCAGCAACTCCAGGAGCCACGGACACAGGCAGTCACTCATTATAACGTTGGTGGTGAGAATTATAGAGGATATATGGTGCACTCCATTTAAGTGCACGTCAGATAAGAGCATGCTCTGTTTAACTGCATGCCGTACTTCGGTCCCGTTTTTGGCACCATCAATTTCTATGGGTACAAACTTCGGTTTAGCGCACCACTGATAAGTGCAAGATTCACTTATATGCATGGTTTAAGACCGCTCCTCTGCAGGAAAGACTCCGCATAAGCGCATGCACGGAATATGGAAGCCGATTGGCATGTGACAAAGGGGCGATAAATTTGAAATCTCGTTGGTTAACTGCCACGAGCAGAATAAGCAAAAGAAAGTTGTTAGAGTGTACACTGGAGTCGTCATCATCATCGCACAACTGTAAGACTTAAACAGTGGCTGAACGAATAGAAGTTCTTAAAAATTAGAAAACAAACAAAGTCAAGCAACTATTGCTAAAGAATATGGCGTCAATCCCAGTCAAATTTCACATATCTTGAAGCAGAAAGATCAGCTTCTGGAAGACTTGCAAAACAATACAAATCCACACCGGAAAAGTAAACGGGCGGGAAAAGCTGAGGATGTAGAAGATGCTCTTCTTCGGTGGTTTTCTCAAGTCAGGAGCAGACAGTTTCCTGTTGGTGGTCCACTGCTTATGGAAAAATCTAATCAGCTAGCTGAAAGTCTTGGACTGACTGAATTCAAAGCCACTGTTGGATGGTTGGAACGATGGAAGGAGAGGAACAGCATAAAATTCAAGAAACAGCATGGTGAAAAACAAGACGCTGATGACTTTGGTGCTGAAAATTGGGTTGTTTCAGTTCTTCCTACCATCTTGAAAGAGTTTGCACCTCATAACAGTTTCAATGCTGACAAAAACGGTCTCTACTGGTGAGTGATTCCTGATGGAACACTTGCATTCAAACAAGCTGAAACTATAGGAAGTAAAATGTCGAAGGACCAACTGACGATCCTCCTTTGCTACAATATGAATAGGAGTGAGAAGTTGGAACCACTCGTCATTGGAAAGAGCAAACAGCCCCGTTGCTTCAAGAATGTTAAGTGACTTCCTGTGTCGTATAAGGCTAATGCAAATTCATGGATGACTAGAGAAATTTGGAAGCAGTGGCTAAAGAAGTTAGACACTAGAAATGCGGGCACAAAAGCATCAGATTTTGTTGCTTTGTGATAATTGTGCTGCACACAGTGATGATGTCAGGCTGTCTAATGTCAAGGTGGTCTTCCTGCCACCAAACACTACCTCTCTGATCCAACCTATGGATCAGGGCATAATAGCCAATTTCAAACAACATTATCGGGCTCTTTGTGCTACGTCGTCTGATGAGCGTTATGGATGACCAGACTGGCAAGGATAAACGTGCTATTGTACTGGCTCATAATCTATCACTGTTGGATTCCCTACATATGCAGAAAGAAGCCTGGAATCATGTTACATAAGCAACCATTGTGAACTGCTACAAGCGGGCAAGCTTTGTTAAGGATGTGGAGAGGGACGAAACAGATGCAGCTGTTGCAAACACGTCAGATGAACAGGCTATTGACATCCCAGCCAGTGTTAATGAAGAGGAGTTTCATCACTATGTAGCTGTTGATTACGATCTACAAACAACTGACGACAGTACTGATGTTGAGATATGCGCCTACACGCAGGCAACGGCTGATCATGAAACAGATGATGAAATGAGCAGCGAGGCATATGCTGATGAAATTCAACAACTTCCTGTCACTTTTGCAAGAGCTCTGGAGAGTCTCAACACCGTGCGGGCCTTTCTGGAGGCCACTGGATGTCAGTGATATGACAGTTTTTACCGTTTGGCAGACGTAGTCTATGGAACTCACAGACACAATAGTGTACAGAGGACTATCACTGATTACTTCAAGTAAGCCTAACTTCAGTTAACGGAGACTGTATAACGTCAGTTAATGGAGACTGTATACTGTACGTATAATCAGTGCACTTTTTCTAGTAAAAAAGGTGGCGTCCTCAAATGCTAGGCCACCCTTCAGGGGTGGAGGTAATCACTGAGGGACCCTCCCCACAATAGGCAGGCCCCCTGCAACCAGTCACAGAACCTATGAAAAGGCAGAATTGGTGTGTAGAGCCTGAGCTCTTTCATTAAAACTTGGGTTCCATGGGTCAATTTTAGCAGACAATGGAAAAGGTGCCGGTACTCAGTACCCCCAAGTACCCCCTCAAAAAAAGCCCTGTGTATAATAAACAGTACTGTACATATGTTTACCAGATGTCAAGCTTCTTTGGGTCACAACGGTTAAGTGCACGCTCCGGTTAACTGCATGTATTTCTTTGGTCCCCGACCCTTGCACTTAAGCGGATTGCACTGTGTGTGTGTATATATATATACACACAAATTTTAAGCAACTAACTTTAAGCAACCTTTCTTGAATTTACCCCTGAGTTCTTTTGCAATTAATGTGGATGCACTTAACACCACCTTTTGAAAAGTCGGTAAGTGCACCCGTGCTAACTGCACAAGTTTTAGTGCACGGCAGGTATCGTGCACTAACTGCAATATTCAGTCCACATCCTTTCTTTGCCCATAACCCATCCAATTCTGGCTCCCTTACATAGCATATAGTTAGCAGGGAAATTAACATATGCTGTCATGCCAGCACAATAACAGTTACCACTCTCATGTACTAACAACTTTTGCTAATTTGCTTCTTAAATACTTAGCACACTTTAATAAGTAGGCCCCTGTGTGTGTGTTTCTTGGTGGTGGTGATAGTGGTGCAGGGGGTCTGAAGAGTGTGTGTGTCTCTCTTA
Source organism: Microcaecilia unicolor (assembly GCF_901765095.1). Lineage (NCBI taxonomy): Eukaryota > Metazoa > Chordata > Amphibia > Gymnophiona > Siphonopidae > Microcaecilia > Microcaecilia unicolor. Next base: position 89,914,470 of record NC_044035.1, read on the forward strand.
GAGAAAGACAACCAGAGAAAGACTGTGCCCTTTTGCCACATAGAAAGCATGTGTGTGTGTGTGTGTGTGTGTGTGTGTGTGTGTGTGTCTCAGAGACAGGAAAAGGAAGTCAGAAAGAGGTTGTAAGGCCCGTTTACATAGAACATTAAGGGGCTCTTTTACTAAAGCTTAGCATGTGCTAATGGAATTAGTGCATGATAAATGCTAAGAAGTCCATGCATATAATATGGGTTTCTTAACATTTAGTACATGCTAATTTTGTTAGCACACACTAAGCTTTTCTAAAAGGGCCTCTAAGATCAGGATTGAAGAAGAACCTTTTGCAAACTACATATAAGAACATGCAAAAATGCATGTGTATTTCCCAGTATGTACAGTGGTAGCAGTCATTTTACAAATATATACATGCACAAAGCAGTAGCCTTAACCCAACATCTTTTACGCAGAAGTGATGGCATAGAGCTGGGGTGTTAGCGCCTAAGTGCCGTAGATGCCTGTGTAATTTATTCTGTATGTTATGCCTGTAAGTTTGAGACCTGCCTATGCTCCACCCAAGCTCCATCCCTGTGTATCGCCCCCTTTGCAAATATACACTATCCCTCTAATTCTATATATGGTGCCCAAAATTGCACATACAGATTTGGGTGCACACACAATTTGAGCCTGCAATTTTATTGCTAAAGGGCTCTTTTACTAAATGTTAGTAAGCCATTTTGAAACCGAGCATGCACGACATGAGAGAAAAAGCAGCCGCGTGAGCATGCAATGCAGCAGAGGAAAGAGAAGCACTGGAGGAAGATGACATTCGGGGGGGGGGGGGCAGCCCTGCCCCGGGCCTGGTGTTGGTGGCGGCCCAGGCCCGGTACAGTCTCTTGGTAGCCCTGGGCATTCCTGGAATTTGCATGCAATGTTACAGAATAAGGTCGATCTACACCTAATTTAGGCATGAGGATTTGCTCCAGGTATCACTTTGTGTAAATCATTGTACCTAAAATTCGGCATGGGTCCCAGTGCCAAATGCTATTCTATAAACGGCGCCTAACTCAGTTTGCCCTTTATAGAATAGTGCTTAGTGCTCAAATTTTATGGCACCGATTTTTCAGCGTCAAATACAGAGTCTAGCCCTAAATAAGTTAAGCAGATATTTGCAGAATAGCACTTAGACAGCATGTTGGCACATACGCGTATATATGCTAATATTCTGATAGCACCTATTTTGTAAAATTGCTCAATTTGGGTCAAAAACTAGTCCATGACCTTCCACTGGATGAAAGGTATCCCCTGCCAAGTTCGGTTGCATTTACTTGAATGTTGTTCAGATATAAAAAGTAACATAGTACCATAGTAGATGACAGCAGAAAAAGACCCGCACGGTCCATCCAGTCTGCCCAACAAGATAAACTCATGTGTATACCTTACCTTGATTTGTACCTGTCTTTTTCAGGGCACAGACCGTATAAGTCTGGCCAGCACTATCCCCTCCTCCAAACCACCAGCACCGTCTCCCACCACCGTCTCTGGCACAGACCGTATAAGTCTGCCCAGCACTATTCCCCACCTCCCAACCACCAGTCCCGCCTCCCACCACCGGATCTGGCACAGACCGTATAAGTCTGCCCACCACTATCTTCGCCTCCCCACCACCAACCCCTCTTCCCCCCACCGGCTCCACCACCCAATTTCGGCTAAGCTTCTGAGGATCCATTTCTTCTGCACAGGATTCCTTTATGTATATCCCACGCATGTTTGAATTCCGTTACCGTTTTCTTCTCCACCACCTCCTGCAGGAGGGCATTCCAAGCATCCACCACTCTCTCTGTGAAAAAATACTTCCTGACATTTTTCTTGAGTCTGCCCCCCTTCAATCTCATTTCATGTCCTCTCGTTCTACCACCTTCCCATCTCCGGAAAAGATTTGTTTGTGGATTAATACCTTTCAAATATTTGAACGTCTGTATCATATCACCCCTGTTCCTCCTTTCCTCCAGGGTATACATGTTCAGGTCAGCAAGTGTCTCCTCATACGTCTTGGAACGCAAATCCCATACCATTCTCGTAGCTTTTCTTTGCACCGCTTCCATTTTTTTTACATCCTTAGCAAGATACGGCCTCCAAAACTGAACACAATACTCCAGGTGGAGCCTCACCAATGACTTGTACAGGGGCATCAACACTTCCTTTCTTCTGCTGGTCACACCTCTCTCTATACAGCCTAGCAACCTTCTCGCTACGGCCACCCCTTGTCACACTGTTTTGTTGCCTTCAGATACTATCACCCCAGGTTCCCTCTCTCCGACCGTACCTATCAGACTCTCCCCGCCTAACACATACGTCTCCCGTGGATTTCTAATATTTAATATTTATTAATTTTACATTTATATATACAAAACATAAATGCATTGGAAATCCAGCAATACTATAAAGAAATATATAAATAAAATATTTTACATATTGTAAATATGTTATTGAAATATTCTATTAATTTTGTCCACAATATCAGGTTAGAATCAAGATACTAGGATTAAGAATAGAGGAAATTAAGAAGAAAACAGAGCTAGAGAGGACAACAGAAGCCGACAGCCGACTTAACAGCATTTTACCTATGGGAGTATTTCCAAGGGTCTTCTCTCCCTTTCTTTACTTACAATAAATTCCAACAACTTCTTTGGGGTATAAAACACATAATTAACAGATTCAAAAGATATACAACATTTGCAAGGAAATTTTAACACAAAAGAACCCCCTAAACTCAAAATTCTGGATTTATATAAAAGGAATTCCTTCCTCCTTTTTTGTGTGTTCCTTGCAATGTCAGGAAAAACCTGGATCTTAGCCCCCAAGAAAAGATCATTCAAGTGACGAAAATAAGATCTAAATATATTATTTTTATCTGGTTCTAGAGCAAAAGTAACTATCAACGTTGTTCTTTCAGTTATAATTTCGAGAGAGTTCTCCAGAAATTCTGTTAAATTGAGATTAGGCTTATCTTCAATCTGACCTTTAGAATTCTTTATCCCTGATAAATATTGGGCCCTCGTTATGGGCGGAAAGCCCTCCACTGGGATCTCCAATATTTCTCGGAAGTATTTTTTAAGCATGTCCACTGCTGATACCAATGGGCATTTTGGAAAATTTAAGAGTCTCAAATTATTCCTACGTCCATGATTTTCAAGGTATTCAATTTTCCTTTTTTGAATCTCTCTGTCTCTGATTAATTCTGAGGTAATATTTTGCAATTTTTCCACTTCACCTTCAGTTTTAACATTTTTTTCACTCTGCTCTTGAAACTTTACAGACAAATTCTGATATCCTTGTTTTAACTCCAAAATGTCACCTTTCATGGATACATTCATCTGTGATAGTATAGTACTCACACCCTGTATGGCATCCCATAGGGTCTCCATCGTGACTACAGCAGGTCTTATAATTTCTCCTCCAGCCGTCGGCAGCAAACTTCCAGGCGTAGATGAACGGGGTTGACTCAGCCCCTGTTCCAGAGTTACACTTCCTGGAGTTGAGATGCCCCTGGGTCCTCCTTCCACGGAGATAGGAACAATCTCTTCCATTCTACATGGCCCCTGAGGGGAAAACTCACTGCCGGGTTGCTGGGGTGCTGTAAATGAGGGAGAACTTAACGTTACTCCCTCTATGCTGCGCTCCGCTCCCGAAAGAGGAGAGCTGGTCGAGGCGGAATTCCGTTGTCCCAGGGAAACTACGCCAAAACTCTCAAGTGTTGTCTGGCGGGTAGATGGCGTCGACTGCGGAGCCACGGAGGTAGGTGCCGCAGTTTTCCCCTTCCGCTTCCCCATCGTTAGACAGTAAACGGAGCCTTTGCGCCAGAACACTTGGTAGTCTAAAGAGCATCGTGTCCACACATCCGCTCAGATCGCCATCTTGATCTCCCGTGGATTTCTATTCCCTAAGTGCATCACTTTGCATTTCTTCGCATTGAATTTTAATTGCCAAACCTTAGACCATTCTTCTAGCTTCCTCAAATCCTTTTTTCATGTTTTCCACTCCCTCCCGGGTGTCCACTCTGTTACAAATCTTAGTATCATCCGCAAATAGGCAAACTTTACCTTCTAACCCTTCGGCAATGTCACTCACAAATATATTGAACAGAATCGGCCCCAGCACCGATCCCTGAGGCACTACACTACTCACCTTTCCCTCCTCCTAGCAAACTCCGTCAACCAGTTCCTAAT